>NW_003852425.1:12599418-12622121 GCF_000181295.1 Otolemur garnettii | reverse complement strand
AGTCCTCAGCCCTGAGAGACCCTGTGACAGAGACACAGCCCTTAGTCCTCAGCCCTGAGAGACCCTGTGACAGAGACACAGCCCGTAGTCCTCAGATGGGCTGGGGAGAGGCCTGAGACATGGGGGAGCCCTGCATATATAGTGAATGTCCCTTGGATAATGTCCCCCTCTACATCACTTTTATTTGGCAACTGTCTGGGGTGTGGGACTGGTGGCTATCCTGGAGTGCAGAGTAAGGTTTCTGTAATCGTGTGGTGCTTAATTTCCAAAATACTGCGGGATGTAGCAACCTGTATCCAGATCTTGTGTTTAAAAGAGGAGGATGGGCTGAAAATATCTAAATTTATAACCTTATCTTAAGCCAATTTAATTCTGATTGAATGAAAATGGTCAGTCTTTTATCTTATCTACCTCACAGTAAAAAGAAAAAAGATATTTCCTTTTTGGAGGGAAAAACTTTCCATTAATTAGATTTAAAAATAACCTTTCCAGCGATGTTTCTAAATTTCTGTTATTTTGATTTCTAAATATGCTTTTTTAAAAAATTCTTAGGTTTTTGTATATTTTAATTTCCTATGTAGACGTGATGTTGTCTCTTGTCTCTTTTAGGGTATTAAACATACAGAGGGGGCCAAAAACAGCATATACATTTTAAGCCATCTTTGTGGAAATACGATCTATCACTCCCCGAACGTGTACGAGTTGCAGGTAAATGAATGTACACAGAATGTCTAGGACTCCTTGATCAGTAAGAGCACCTCCAGGTCAGCTTGGAAAATCGGACATAGATAACACCACTTCAATGTATATGCACTTTTTGTCACCCTCCATATTTTTAAAAGATTTTAACTGGTCGTATTTTCTTTGGTCCAGTTGAGTACCTTCTGTTTCGTTGTGGTCTCTGTTCTTTTATTTTTGGACACTTCCTTCTGCTGTTGGATAATGGTTTGTAATTAATGTTTAAGCCATGTCACTAACATATTATCAGGGGCTTTGTGTATCTGGCTACGTTTCTTGAAGCAGTCAGAGGGATTGCTGATGGCGATGTTGGCTGGGAAAACTTTATCTGTGACTCATCTTCTGAAGCCTCCGCCTGCTGGTATCTGTCAAGCCACGCAGAGATGATGACTGGAGCTGGCCCTCACCCAGCGTGACGACCTTCACCTGACCTTGGTGTTTACTATTTCATTCTTCTCCCTTCTTCCTCTCTCTGGGCACTTTGTGACCAAAATTAGTTCTCTTTCTTGCAGTTTCTCCAAAGCCTGCGTGGTAACTACTGGGTGAGGGGACATGGAAGGGTGGATTTGAGGATGTGGACAGGGCATGTAGGAAGCTATAGTTACCGCGCATGTGGCCTTTCAACCACCTCATGCATTTTCAGACCCTTTCCCACCATCATATTCCAATACCTAGTCCTTGGTTCCTGCTGGTTCAGTTGACTTTTTCGCATCAACGTTTCTCTCTGCAGGCACACAGGTACCACTTTATCCACTCCGACAAGTGGGACGCCACTCCTCCTTCTAATTGTCATTTTCCACAGATTTTGTTAATACTTCCATCTCGCCATCGTCTTCCTCCTCTGCTGCTCAGCCGGTATTTGCTTACTGCCATTTTACTGGTATGTCCGCAGGAGAGAAACTGAACGTATCCTGGCAGAACAGCGTGTCTAAGCAAGCTTAGGGCACTTACATTACTTTCTTTTACATAGAAATGTCTTCTAATGGGCCTCACCTTAGGTGCGGTCTGAGCGTCAATTCTCGTTTATTATTCATTATGTTCCCACAGAGTTTTTTCAGAGTATGTGATGACTCTTTCTCAGATAAACACATCAAAGTAGGAATAATGGTCAAAATAATTTAATGGCTAGAGAGCCACACAGCAAAATGCATGAGTGCAAGTTGACCAGAAGTAGAAGGCTGCATTGGCGTGTGCAGGCTGAACGTGTGTGTGTGAGAGTGTGTGTGTGTGAGAATATGCCTGTAACTAATGATACACAGATATGATCGGGGAAAATGGTGCTGGGTTTGCATTTTTGAGAGAGTTATCTCTTTACACAGCTGTTCAACTCTTTTTGAAGTTAGAGAAATTCACTGTGAGTTCTTAGATGCTAACTCTAAGTTGTCACCAGTGTATTTTCAGTTGGCTAACAAAATAAAACTTGAATTCTCTAATCATTGTTCTTGAGAGAAAATACCATTTGGTCTATGGTAATGTAATTGAACCATATTGAAATAAAGAACACTTAATATTGTAATAGACAGCAGATATAAAACTTCTGTTTAGGAAACACTTTTTATGTTTGTTAGCTTAAGTGTTTTGCCTTAAAGAAGGCTATGAAAATAAAATTTCTTAAAAATAAATTGTAAGGCTGAAGTATTTATCACTTTAAATATGTCAGTGATATTATTCACCTAGAATTCTAGGAAATAATTTTCTCAACTTACCCACAATATTATTTCTTCAATTTAGATAAGCATTTCTCTGATAGAACATTAACGCATCAAGGTCTCACTCTCAGTAAATAACAACAACTTTTATAAGGCTAATGCAAAGGCAAACGTTGATTGAAATGAGAGTTAATATAATTTTATTATGTAACTATACTACAAAAAACTGAAGCAACAAGCAAAGGATTTTACTTCAGTCAGAGCTTAAAGCTATTCACATTCCTTCCAGTGTTACTTTTGCTTTTATTAATGTCATATAACTAGACTCTAAGAAAATGTTATACTAAATAAATTTTTCTGACTCATATCTGGGTTTAAATCTTGGAGAAAAATGTAGATTACCAATGATAAAACCTAGATGTTATCACAGCATATTAGAGAAGAAAATTGTAATGAATAAACCTAGTGTGATGCTTGAATCACACTTCCTATTCTGTTCAAGTGAACTTTGAGCTTTACCCACTGAGTAGTCATCACTGAAAACCTTATGAGGCTTTCAAATAATATGAACTAAAGCTAACACACACTCAATGTAAACTTTTCATTAAAGAAGCATGTATGTTGCCCTTAGAAAAAGAAGAAGCTTCTGTTGGAGAATTGGTATAATAGTTTAGCTTCTTACTAAAATGACATTACTCCAACTAGAACCATTGTCCTTTCTGCATTTTATATAATATTTATTTGTAGAATTAAAATAATTTTATACGTATGTAATTGATTTTATTCATTTTCCTGGTCATAGACTATTTCCACAAAAGGTTCCAATATATATATTAGGTAAGAAACCCAACATCAAAGAAAAGCCCTATCAATTTCTTTTGGTTTTGTTTTGTGCAAGAGATACTTAATAATTAATTAAGCTTTTACATTCTACGAAAAGACTTTCTTATTGTACAAAATCAACAAATGGTTTCGGCTTCCATCTGGCACACATCATCTGCAAATAAACTTTTTAAATATATAAATATTAAATATTATGTTCAGGTTATATTTAAAATAGTTCTTCAAATTTATTCTTAAATTGTGCCTTCTGATTGAGAAATTGACTGGCTAAAACACTAATCAAGTTTATAGTTCTTGTGAAATGTCCTTTTATTAATTTTAATGGTTGTATATGCAAAATTTTATGACCTGTTTTTAAACAATGGTATCAGGAGACAAGCTACCCTGCTTTATAATTAGTGTACTAAATAATCTCCATAATAATTAAACGTAACAAAAAACCTTGCAGATTTGAAGAATAATTATTCATAGTCACAATTATAATTAAGAATAATCATGAAACTATGCTTAAAGGGAAATGCCATCCAGCAGAAATGTTTAAACAAAAATAATGAGTGAATAATAGAAGAAATATTGGCAGTCAAGAAAATATTACAAAAGAGATTCAACTTCTCTTAGGTAAAGAAGGACATGTACACAAGGACAATTTTATCAAAACTTTATTTGCCATTCTTTTGCTCTACCTACTAATTAGGATACTGTTTTGGTTTATATAAGATATCACTTTTAAGTTTTCCATGTCATTAGACTCAGAAGTAAGGAATACATTAAGAATAGGATTTTAACAAATTTATGTGACCTAAATACAAAGCCAGAGAGTTTTACAGATGATTCTTCTCTATGGAAAAAAAAAACAATTAAACATTTATGCTCTTTATAAAAATCCCTATTTTCAGATCCAAGCAGTTAGACAAAGAAGAGAGAAATTTAAATCCAACCTTTAAATCTAGTTGGCATTTATAAACTCCTGAATATAGAATGAAGTTCTTATTACAGTGGATGCACCAAATTTATTTTTAAATTACTGGTGAATTTCCTCGAGGCTGATCTTCAGCAAAGATGTCAGTAAATCGGTTCAAAGTCCCTTAATAGCTATGAGTGAGTCATTGTGGAGATCAAGTTACTAATACAGACAACAACAGTAGTTGCTATTACTCATTGATCACTAACAAATATGTCTGAAACCATATTACCCAGTACTGTTATCCCCATTTTACAGGTGAGGAAATGAAATAGATAACAAATAGTTTGATCCAAATAGCAGAACTCAATCGATTCAGATACTCGATCTGGGACTATGTGAGGTCAGAGTTGGTGTCCACTGTTTTACTCTTTAAGACTTGAAGTTCTTCCCTTACACTGGGACAGAAGGTCAATTTGCCTTAGTTTCTTCTGCTTGAAGGCGCATTTGCTGTGTACGCACCTGTACTCAAAGGTCTTGTTTATGCTGTTTGTGAAATGTCTTGAGCACTGGTGCATAAATAAAGCATTGTCGTCCTTTTCGTTGAGGAACTAATACAATAATCTCCTTGGAAAACACCCTGTTGTACTATTTTATTCAACTAGATAGCTAGATGTAAGGAATTCACCTATGATTCCTTCTCCAATTTCAGCAAACCAAAAAAGGAAACTTCAAAATTGCCTCTCTAATAATATGCAGCTGTTTCCCCCATACTGAAAAATTGACGAAAACACAGAGAATTTAGCAACTGGTAGTGCAGACTCAGGAAAGTCTTGGCAAGGTAAAAGAATATATTTTGTACTTAACAGTGATTACCACTCAGACTTTTGTCTAAAGGAGTTGAGGAGGGCTTAAAGTAGTTATTAAAGGAACTACGGCTGATCCTGGCGGGGTCTGTATTGTCACCACCTGCCTGTGGCTCTATGGGAGAGGCATGGGGGGGAGTCAAGGTAACCCAGACTTGTGAATAAGACAGAAGGAAGAGCTACTTCAGGACACTGAGCAGGAACAACATAGGCTTGATTGGCTATAGCTGCAATGTATAAGAAAAAGGTCTAGAATGATCCATTTGAGAGCCGATGTTAGGACGCCTCCATGAATCACTAGTTGAGAAGAGAAAATGGAAGAGGAGCCGACCTGAAGATTTCTAGCTTGAGTGGCCATTGGAGTCAAAAGCTTTCATGATTCAAAAGGAGAACAGAGCATTTTGGAAAAAATAATGAGTTGCTAGGAAGTGAGTTGAGAAAGCCATCAATTTTATTTTCTTTAAAAGAGAGATTTTTTTCCTAAAAAAAAAAAACTGTTTATGTGCACAGATACATTGTAGTAACATCCAGTAAATGTAACAGAAAACAAGGTGAAATTAAAGCAAAATCTGGACTTAAATTGGCATGTAGCTCAGTCGTTTCTTTTGGTCACTTTTTAAATTAAATTATTAATAAAATGTCTTGAAGCAGAAATACATAGTGTTTAATTTTCTTTACAATAAGGAATAATCTGACTATAGACAAGAAATAAAGCCGTGGGGAGGACTGCGTTCCCAGGTCTGCCACCATCGTCACACAAGTCCTCTGCCCGCCTCCTCGCTTTGTCGAGAATGGCATCTGAGGGTGGTGCCTGTGGCTCAATGGAGTAGGGCATGGGCCCTGTAAGCCGGAGGTGGCAGGTTCAAACTCAGCCCCGGCTAAAAAGCTGCAAAAAAAAAAAAAAAAAAAAGGAAAGAAGAAGAATGGCATCTGAGTAGGTGATTCCTAATTTATCAGTCAATTGTGTTAAAAGCCAAATAGAAAAGCTGATGTCTGGGGAAATAGTCTAATTTGCTGCTGTGGTTTTTTGTCATGAAGAAAGACCATTTTCCTGGGTGATAAATTACTATTCTGGAGGCGTTTTGTTTTTCTTTCTTTCTTTTTTATTTATTTTTTATTTGTTGTGTCCCTCTATCTTTGAAGGTTTCCTGGGTTCTGACCATTTCTCAACACCTAAAACTCAAAAGCTTCATTTGCTGAATGGTTATTGCAAGGAACTCACCTAAACTGGGTTTTGCCTTACTCCCCTTCTGTTTATTACAGACACATTTTATGGGACGAAAGGACGTCAGATAACAACCAATCTCAAAATTTCAATCTTAGTTTGGAATTGTTCAAGATAGTCCTTCCACTTATGGCTTGACATAGGAGAAACACATGTTCCAGACCTCTTTAAACACATTGCACAAGGAAAATAATGATGGACAGAAGGTATTCGGTGGATGTCAGAAGTTTCTGTCTTTGCTGAATGAATCTTTTGAATTTTTTATTATCATACTTTTGACAAACTTTACCATTTTATATCAGAGCTGAGCTATTTCTGCTAGTCATTGAAAGCTAACTTAAGAAATAAGTTCTATCACCAATGGAAAATATAAATTTCAGATAACAATCTAAAGAAAATACAGCTATCAAGAGAAAAATAAGTAAAACAAAATGTTTTGTCCAAAATTGTGCCAGAAAAAAATTCCTAAAATATGTTTGGGAATAATTGCACTACGCAAGATGTTAATGAAAGGGATATTTTAAAAAATAGGGGAAAATGCAAGGAAAGGGACAAAGAATGAAGAAAGAAAAAAGAAAGCAAGGAAGAAATCTATGTAATTACTGTACGTCTTAACTAAAATATATTTTAAACCACAGATAATATATCACTTGTACATATGTTATTGCAAATAGAAGGATTTCATTTTTGTGGTCATATAATATTCCACTGTGTATATACACATGATTTCTTCATCCACTCATCTATTGATGGACACTTAGCAGCAACATGTATGGAAGTGGAGAACATTATGTTAATTTAAGCACAGAAGGACCAGTCTTCCCAGTTCTCCCTGACATGTGGGAGTTAGACATGGGAAACAATTGATCTCCTGAAGATTGAGAGTAGATTAATAGTCACCAGAGAATGGAAGGGGTTGTTGGGAAGAGCAGATAGAGTAGGGATGGTTAACAGGTATGAAAGTATACTTAGACGGATACAGTGAACAATGTTTGATTCCAAAACAAAGTGACTATGGTCAAGGTATAAGTTTAAGTTAAGGTATACTGTATAACTAAAAGTAAAATTGCAATGTTCTCAACACACACACAAAATAAGTGCCTGCAGTGATATATCCCCCAATTACCTTGGTTTTATCAATTCGCAGTGTATGCCTATCTCAAAACTCACGTGCACCCCATAAAGATAACTAATCTGAACCTGTAGTTATGAAACATTTTAAAAATTCACATGTACGTATACTATTCTTCTGACTTTTATGTATTTACATGTTGCCTATCTTTGTTTTTCAATTTTTTTAATTTTCAGACTGGGTTCTCTTGCATAGCTTTCAGCATGCCTTTCTGATGTTTGTGGGGGGAGACAAGATTTACTGGGTAATAGAAATGGGGTAAACTGGCTCTTAAAAATTATTTTGGAGGTTTTTTGCTTTTTTTTTTTTTTTTGCAGTTTTTGGCTGGGGCTAGGTTTGAACCTGCCACCTCTGGCATATGGTGCTGGTGCCCTACTCCTTTGAGCAACAGGTGCTGCCCAGGTGTCATTATTTTTTATTTCAAAATAAAATATTTTTGGTTCCATGCATCATTTTTGTAATGCTTGAGTCAAGGCTCTAAGTGTGCCCCTCACCCAAATAGTGTTTGGTGTGCCCACTGGATAGGTTTTCACCAGACTTTATCACTCTCCCCCGGCTTGGTTTCCATTGATTTTACCTCCCTTGGTGCATGTGTGTGCTCATTGGCTAATTGTAATTCTATACTGGGTTCATGTGGTGCTTGTTTTTCCATTATTTAGTTACTTTACTCAGGATAATAGCCTGCAGTTGTATCCAAATTGTTGCAAAGGTTGCCTATTTTTTATGAATACAATCTTATTGCAACATAGCTGTACTCATTTATTTATGTAGTAGCTGTAGCAGCTTTAGTACTTTAATGGCAGAATTAAGTAGTTACACTGGAGACTTGCACGGCTCACAAAAGCTATTATATTGCTGTCTGGTCATTTATAGAAAATGTTTGCTGACCTCTGGTCTGCTTAATGATCAATGATCAATATTGTGTATCTTATGTGATTTCAATATATAGTTGTTAAATTTATAACAAAATTGTAATATATGCTCTTTGATAAAGTGAAATACTACTCTAATCCATGTTTTTCTCAGATAATAAAAGCTCATGCACCATATTTTTATAACACGAGCAGTTATTTCATTTAAAGACCTGCATTCTGTAACCTTTTAATCCTAACATATTACGTCTGACAAACTCTAGTACTGTCTCCAGTTCCTGGAATGTCAAATTGTTCTATGGTTGAAGAAGTTCAAGGCTCACTGTTCTGCGTTTGTCTGGCTACACTGTAGATTCATTGATGAAATGGCTCAAAACTCATAACTAGAAATAAATAGGACAAACTGGCTAACAGGTTCTTTGAGGACAATTTAGTTCACTCTGAGAATAACACTCTTTGGATAATTCCACTCCGTCTTTCTATTTGCACTTCATTCAGTGCTCAATTTCTGTTCTTAACATTGTGGAATAGTTATTATGGAATAATTACAAAAGATATATTTGGATAAGTGAAATTTTGGCCAGGGCTGGGTTTGAACTCACTACCTCCAGCATATGACTCCTTTGAGTCACAGGCTCCGCTCCTACCATATAAGTTTTTAAACAGATACTTTGGTTTCCATACTATAGCACCATACTGTAATGTATAAAGAGGACTCTACTAAAAAACAGTGATGCAAAACTCAATATTAAAGTAAAACTCTTTCTTGCCAATTGACTTTTTGAATGCTTTTTATATTGTGGGTTCTAATGTCCTCATGGCCTAAACATGGGGTTACCTACTAAACAGTGAAATAACTTAGGGGACCTGGAAAAATAGAGTGGGACCCCCACTTAGGTTAATTAAATTGGTAATTTATTTTACCTGCTGCAGGGGCTGCTGCTCCGAGAGACAGTCAGCACCTGGTGAGAGTGTGAGTTACCTTTTATAGGCTTTGCGTAAGCATATTACAGAAGTGAAACTGGCTGGTTAAGGGGGTTATAATTCAGGTAGTCATAGATACAGCAATGGAACAATAATTAATACAGTTTTAGTTGACAATGGATACATTTTATATCACAATGGTTATGGTTATACAAAAGTAATTAATCAAGTCTCAGTGAGTTTTCTACCAGTGTTCATCTACTGAGAACTTGGGGGTTTTGTGAAACTTGGGACTTTTTTTCCTTGTACTTGAAGCTTGTTCTTGGCAACCCTAGGGGGTAGAAGGGGGCCTGGGAACGTGGCTGGGAAGCACATTCTCGGCCACCCTGGGGGGAGGAGGGACTTGCCTTGTTCCTGGAGTCTCTGAGGGAAGAAGGGAGGAGGAGGGAAATGGGCTGGAGAGGGTTGGGGGGGGGGAACAGGTGAGGGCTGGGGAACAGGAGTGGGCAGGGGAAAGAGGGCTGGGTTACAACAACAGTATGATGGATTGTGTGGTTTATCAAATATCACTCACTAGGTTTGCAATCTGATACTTTTTAAAACACTTTTATGAGTCATCAGATAATACAATTAAGATTACAAAGGATTTTATCTGCCTTCATAAAGGATATTTAAACACTAAAGTAGTGAAGAATCAGCCAAGAATTCCTTAGTGGGGAAACAAATTAAATGTGGAGTAATACGTCATATTTAACTTGTGGTATTGTGGAGTGTACTAAATGTATTTACAGATCATGTTCATATAAACTAGTTGCTCAAGTTAATAAATATGGATTTTTCAAATTTTTAAGAAAAGAAAATGAAGTGAATTTGATATGCAGCTTTCAATTATTTTCCATGTTGGAGCCCTCTGGGTCTCGGTGGCACTGCTGTGAATACAGCACCCAGCTCCCCTGGCCTTCAGCCTCATTCCTGGTAACAGTGCTTAGCCCATAACCAGACTCTCCCAGCGCAGCACAGAGAAGCATGTGGTAAATAGCCACTAACGTCTCCACTCTGTGTAAGATATGAGTCATGTCTTTCCAAGCTCCACCCTGATTTTCCTCTAATCTCTGGGTGATTGGGCTTCAGCCCAATACTGAGCTCATAGAGAGGAAGAACTAAAGGATTACAAAGGGTGAAAACCACACCCTCTGCCCTAGAAGAGAGTCTCTGCTGCCATCAGATACCACTTGTGACGTGTGTATGTTGCTACCAGCTATTGCAATGCAGTCTTGAGTTTTTGGTGTTTCTTTGAACTTTCAGTGGCCGAGGGATCAGTGGTCTGTGCTGAGTGAGGAAAGTGACATGCTGAGAATATTCTGTGTGTGCAGCTGAACTTAAAGGCAAGTTTCTACCTATTCGGTCATGTTGCAAAAAAAGAACCAATGTACATTGCTCCAGTTCATTAAAATTCATTACAATTTTCAAATCCCTGAGGAAATGCTATGGGCTAGGAGCTTTTCAAGGTGTTTGGGATATATCAGTGCACCAAGTTCAATGTACAAATGGTTCCTACTTCAGTGACCTTCTAATATAATGCCTGAGGTAAAAATGAGGTAAAAGAGTAAAACAATATAGTGTTATAAAATACATTAACCAGATATTAAAATGTTTCAAAAGTAAAATAGCATAGTATAATAACATATTAATATATCAAACCATTTCAAAGGTAAAGCAGTATAGTATACAGAAATAAAAAAAATCACCAGAGAACAAGGGTGATCATTGCTTATAATTTATAATTGTAAAGACTATACCGAATGCCAAGTAGAAAGATTAACTGCACAAATTTATAGTCCTATCAGCCTCAGGAAGGGAAAAATAACTGAGTATGAATCTCACTTCTGTCCCTTCTAGAGCGCCTGGGAGAAAATGGCCCTGACACAGTGCAGCACTATTCCGGGTGTGGTGTTAGCACGCAGGTGACCTGTCCTTGGAACAGGGCTGTGAAGCCCTGGATGAAAGATGGTGATCCTGGTCAGTTCCTGCAGAGGCACTCAGGGGTGGGGTGGGATTTAGAGCAGAATTAACTTTTATAGGCAGTACACAAAATTTACAGGAGAAAGAGGACTGTGTGATCTCTCTTCACAAAATATGGTTGTTTTTTTTTTCAATACTCAAGTGAGAGAGGAGCCAGAAATTCCCCTTAGCCACAGTTGAAATAAGTGATCTTTCAGACATGAGAAAAAAGTGTCAGTTCTCTGGATATTTGTACTGACATTGGGAATTTTGACAGGCAGCCTTTGTTTGGGAATAGGTCGTCTTCAGATCATTTGGGGGATATTTGAAAGGTTTCAGTGGGAAAATGCAAATCCTAGGGAAAGCCAGGGAAAATGGGCATCCTTGCCATGTCTGCCCGTGACGTGGTGTCAGCTCTAACATGGGTACAGGGCCAGTGAACGGACAGGAGTTACGAGGCCCAGGAGGCCTCTGAACAGGGAGGATAAAGCTGGATAAAATATTTTTAAATGCTCTGTATTTGTTCTGATGTTTAAATGAAAACGCCGTTGGTGTATACATTGCCTGCTATCCCTCTTCTCTTCCCCCTGTATTAGCGGTCTTTCTAGTATGAAATATCCTCCCACCGGTGACATAGGAGCTAATGATGAAGATTAGCATCTAATTCAAAATGCCTTTCCAACTAACCAAATTGGAAACATCTTTGAAAAATCATGCTACAAGCAGCAACCCTCTTTCTTAAAACTAAGATCTTAGGCAGTAAGGCACTGTGCACAAGATGGAGAGGGGAAGCCCTTTTGATTCTCCATGGCTTTCCCGGGCAGCTGAATTCCCCTTAAGAACGGCTCACATGTTTCCTTTTTATTTTTTCATATATTTATGAATTTAGACAAGACTTAAAGGCTTAGATGTCACTCTGTCTCCTAAAAGTCACGCTGCTTACAATGGTTCTGTACGTTTCTTCGTTGATTTCGTTGGCTTCTCCCCAAAGGGAAAGCATAGGATCTGCTGAGACAGCACATTATCATACCCCAACAATAAATACGGAGAGAGCACTGCGGGGTAACCCAGGCCTGGAGAACTCCATGATGCATGAGAGATACAACTTTGTAAGTTCATGTATCTAACAAAAAGTTAATAGAATAATGAGATGGAAAAAGACCTGGGGTACGTTCAGATTGGGTGGTCACAAAAGAGTTTTATGTAAACTTAGGGAAATGATACACGTGAGCGCTCCAGAGAAAACCACGGGAAAAAGTATTTGATTCATCTGTAATACTTGGTAAAAAAAAATCCTTCAGTTGGGATTAAAACACTTGAATAATATACCAAAGCTACTTTCTACTGATGGAAAGGGGGTACGTGGCACTAGAAGAAGCCGGGGGCAGTGGGGAGCAGGGCGTGTGGCACTAGAGGAAGCCGGGGGCAGTGGGGAGCAGGGCGTGTGGCACTAGAGGAAGCCGGGGGCAGTGGGGAGCAGGGCGTGTGGCACTAGAGGAAGCCAGGGGCAGTGGGGAGCAGGGCGAGTGCCTGGACGGGCTTTGTAGCACAGCAGCAGCGAGTGCACTCCTGGGGACTTGCAGTGGGGGCAACGCCTCCTGTGTTTGTTTTTTTTTTTTTGTACCAGCAGCCTGCTTGCTATGTGGACCAGGAAGATTCAGGAGTTGAGTGGAAACATAGAGTCCCATTAGACGGGCGATTTTAACGATACAGCGTGGAGAACGGGCTTCATGTGGCTTAATGGGAATGGACGGGCCTAGACACTAACATCTGTCCGTTCCTGCAGCATCTGGGTTGCTGACTTACTAAGAAGCCTTCCCCGCACATACGTACTAACGTCATTTTAAATTTCTCTCCTTATATTCATGGATCTTTTCCCAAACATTATCTTTAATGCATTTTAGATGAATTCTATTCTAAGAACCGATTATGTTGATATTATGAATAATAATCCCCCAAAGCCTGTTTGACTATCCGATCCTTCTCTTTCGCCAGTTATTCATTCCTACGTCACCCTTAATAAATCCACACAGAGGAGTTGGGGAAGGAATGAGGGAATGAAAGAAAAGATGTGATGAAATCTTCCCTTCCAGCCTCACGGTTGAGCTCTGCCCGGAGGTCCCCAGAGACGCATTCTTGCTCTTCTGGCTGAATCAGTCACACATGAGTCATGAGCTTGTTGTATCAGTAACTTCGCTGAGTATTTGGTCGCCATTCTTCATGTTCCTTCCTACTTTTTCTGGTCTGTAGGGCTCCTGGGACATCCGCTTTTTAATTTGTTGAGTCCGATCCTTCTTCTGGCTGCTCAGATATTTGCTAATATACTTACCTAATAAGCTGCCTACTACTCTCTTAGGCCTACTGAAATTGCTTAATTAATCCTTTTAGTTTTTCATTTTCCAATATAAGCACTTAATTTTATTGTACATCGCAGTTTAAATAGTTGTCTCAAAAATGTTCCTCATCCATCCACTCCCCTTCAGCATAGATCCACATAAACAATTCCAGGGGTCAGTGCTCATTTGCTCACTGATTTGTTTATTCTGACTTTCTGACTAATTCATGACCCTTTAATATATTTATTTTAGAATGAATAGGGCCTTTGAGAACACGAGCCTAGTGGTTCTCAAGCTTGCTTTATAGCAATGGGGTGTTTTGTACAAATGAACTCTTATGCATATAAATAAGAACATAGAGAGGGAAAATCTTTTTGAAGTAGCAGAAGAGGTAGAACCCACCAGTTTGCCTTCATTTCTCTCAAATTTCTCCTGAGAGTGATAAACCACATATAAATCCAGATTATAAAGGATCCATTTAATGCATCTTCTTGTTTTAAAGAAAAAGCTGTGGAACTATGAAACTTACCCAAAGCAATGAAGGTACCAGAAGCACAAGTTGGGGTGACCACTTGGTGCCTCTGCCATCAGGCCGCAGCATGAAAGGACAGGGAAGTGTTTATTTCAGAAAGATTGAGAGTTGAATGACGCTTTGAGTTCTTACTACTTGTGCGACCTCGTGAAGTTTGTGTATCATCTCTGATAACGGACACTGTTTAGGGGTCGTTGTGATTAGTACGTGCAAATTAAATGATAGAGCGTAAAATGGCCCCATATTCTATTCCATATTTTCTATTCAAAATTTTCCATAGTCTATTCTATGGTTTATATAGATAATATGATTCCATTTTAGGGATGGCAATATTTAAGCGCAGGTTTAAAAATCACTAAATTAATAAGTGGCTATCTACAAATTGAACGGATACTGTGCTGCACTGAGCTCTGGACTCTGCACTGATCCCAGGTTTTAATTCTCATGTTTGAAAGGAGATGGTAAAGAACTAGTCATGTTATACTCACTTGATGCTTTTCATTGCACCTCCAAGATAATAATTTCCGTTAAATTTCATACTAACATATAAATGAGATTTTATTAGACTTATTTTACATAAAAGGAAATGAGGGAATGAAATCGAGAGTTTAAGTAATGACAATGTCACATAGCTAGGAAACTTTTAAAAAACTAATTTTATCACAGATATTTTTAGGGTTTTCAGTCAAAAATGATTTCCAATATGTGATAATTTCTCACTCAATATACAACATTCTTGTAGCCATATTGAATCTATCTTGATACTTGGAAGAAGCAGAAAAAATACACTAATTCTTGCTTTTTTCTTTTCCTATAACTTACTTCAAAATTATATGTTTTTAAAACTTCAAATAAAAAAGTATATATATTTTTTAAAAACTTAGAAATTGTTTGAGATTGTATCAGCCTATGCTCTTTTAAGAATTTAGTGAAACAACATTATTTTCTTTTCTTTTCCTCTTGAACCCCTTGGTGGTTACATAAGGTTGAGAAAGTGTAGTTGGTAAGGGGTTCATCAAAAGTCGTGTGTGTTTAATCCGTGAATCTGGCATCTAGGAACATGCGCCAGGCCAGGAAGCCTGCTGCACTCGAGACTTGTGATAGTACTTACAGAAAAACTGTGTGATGGGCCACAGCACAAACCCTGAACAGGGAAAATGGTGCAGGGTACCCTCCTCCGGGCTATGCTTTCAGCCCCGGTCAGTACAATATGAGACTCACTCAGTTCTGCTGGAAGTCAAGGATTCTGAGCAGCTTCCAACCCGCTCATCCCTAAGTTATGAATCCGTCTTCCAACTGCAGAAGGCTGCTGAGTGTGTTCACTCTAGTCACTAAGGCATTCACACACACACAGAGAGCTAACTACATTTCCCATTTTTCTATTTTTTCTGTCTTTCTTCTATCAATAAGTCAGAGAAAACTCTCTACCACGTTTTTATACCCATTAGTGTTAAACCTAAGAGAGAGATTGACATCCAGCCCAAATTTCTGCACCGCTTGTCTTTTTTGTTTATAAGAGCAATAAGATTAATATTATGAAATTTTAAAAATATGAAAAGAATAAAGGAAAGTCAAAATTCCACTGGAAGTACTCTTATACTAATCTATTTTCTGCCCATATAGTTATATATGGGCCACAATGTGTGTCTGTGTATTGAGCTAATATTGATAAATACTGTATATCGTGTTCATATTTTTACAGCCTAGGATGTTCATATTTATTTATTCTTAATATGATATTATGAATATGTACCTAACTCTTTAAATATTGATATTGGAAATATGACTTAACAAGTTACATAATATTTCATTTCCTGATTATCTTAAACAATATTTAAGCATTTTCTATTGTTTGCAATTAAACTCTTCCCAGTGTTTACAACCATTGCTCCCGTTCATTTATTATGGGAATAACTTTCAATTATGTTTCCAAGTCCTTAGCACAGAGTTGAAATACTTTTGCACAGACAGCTTTAAAGATGTGGAATTCTATACTTAAACTTGATACGAGTTTTCCAACTACAGAAATGCCAGCATCTAGTCTTTGTCAAAGGTTCAGAAAGGAAAATGTATAAAAGTAGAACTATGTAAAGTTATACCTCCTCAGAAATTACCACACAACCCTGTATTTACCTGCAGATACATGGATGAATCTATAGGTAACTGATAGATACAGATAAATAGATGATTAGAACAAGAAATAAAAACAGGAAAGTTTAGATCTCGCCACAGAGTCAAGGGTCCTGACTCTTTCACTTAGCTCTACATCATACTCATTTCCTTTAAGGATTTATAAATACTTTATATGTGAAAAGCACAAGAGTAATTGTGTATATTTTCCAAGTTGATCTTTCAATTGTAGATTTTCCCATTTTTGTCTGAATAATATTTTCCTTCGTGGTTTTTCCCCCCATTGCTTTCATGACTATAAATTTTTCATACTAGAAATATTGAAATACTTAACAATTTTGGGTTCATTTTATAGTTTCATTTTTCACTAAACCCTTCTTGAATGAAAAGAGTTTTATAAACGTGTTATAAAGATCTAACAGGTGTTTGTTTTCCCCGTGGTTCATTTATTCTACTATGTTTATATAGATAAAATGTTAATTTATACTGGGTTCATATAAATAGAACTGTTTAATTAAATTTCATAAAATTGTGTATAATTTTATCTTTATTGAACTACTCCTGCTGATTAGAGGGAATCAATTACTATAAGTTTATTTAAAGCTATCATGACTGGACTCGTGTGGGAGTATTTAGGGAAACTCCCCTCCCCTACATTACAACTGTACAGCACACTAAGTATGGTTAAGTTTGAAATATGTCCCTGAAAAAGAGAAGAAAAGTGAAAACATCACATGAACTCATCAGAAGGTTGAACTTCCAGTCAATCAGTTTTCTTTGTTTTTGTTTTTTTTTTTTTTGGTACAGTAAGTTAAACATTCCTCCTCATTCCTTTCTGGTTGCCAAAAAACATGTTTCATTTATCACATTAGATTAACGTTTCATCTAAATTGGAGACACTTCAAAGCAGGATTTGAGCTTTATAACTTTATATGTCCAAGCATCTAGAACAGTGCTCTGCACATAATAGATTTTCAACAAAAATGTATACTGGGCACCGTGATGAAGTACGTAGTTCGTTTTCTGTCTCAGCAAGTTTGTCGACAGGCAGAAGAGGCAAGGAAGCCACTCTGCAGGTCGGCCTGTCCACACCCCGCCTCATGCTTTAGAAACGTCGGCCCAGCTCCTTTCCGCCTCGGCCTTTCTGCACCATGTGACTCAAGAAACTCAGTTCCCGGGCATCTGTGTACACCGCACCACATGACCTTTGCATCTGTGTTCTGTATTTCCTGGCTCTTTTCAAAAACTTAGAATATATAACTGCAATAACCCTGGTGCTGGAGAACAAGAATAAGGCCTATTTTATGAGTTTGGCTGTTTGTTTTAAAGGAAAAGAAATGTATTATATTGTGAACACCCTTGGCCTGCGGTGTAGATAAAATTGAAATAGAAATTTCTGTACTGTTTTCCAAAATAACAAAAGGCAAGTGATACAAGGATATTAAAACGGGATACAAAGACTAGAAATTAAAAATGGATGTCAAACGAAGAGAAAATGACTCAAATGCTAAAAGAGGAGATACACTCTTTTCAGTATATTTATGATGTAGGGAAACAAGGAGGTGTATAAATTTTAGATGGTAAATCAAAGAAAAAAAGGCTTAGAAGGGCACAGACCCTGCCTAAAGGATTACTTGAAGGGTATTAACGACTATGAGTAGAGTAATGATAACAAAATCAGAAATAGAATGATGCCAAAAAAATAATTCTCTTCATTTAGAAAACTCTGATTCCAAAGAGAAAATGAAATAAGTGAGTAAGATTTAATATTTTTTTTTAAAGAAAAAGCACCTACAAATCCCTACTTTATGGGTTAAGGACATTGACATAATGATTTAGTCACTATCAGACTTTAGTCTGGGCCCCTTTCAAGGGTTCAAAAACTTTATACAACTAGTGATAAATATTGGTATTCATGGACATAGCAATTTATTTTAGTAACTGATAACTTTCATACCACTAAAATAGAAAGGTTGAGTGGCGTCTGGTTGTGGCATGTATTTTAAGCACGTGAAATAAATTTTTACAAAATTTTCTTGACAGCACAAGGATATCCTGGGAAAGGATTACAACTATTTTTAGTACCAGGTTTGATTTAATTAAATGAGATGAATCTTGAAAAAAAGTGATTAGTAAACAGAGAGTTGTGAGGTACAGAAAATAAAATTAACATTATTAAAATGTATTTAGCAGATGAAGACTGTTTTCAAGGGGGCATATGTGAGATGTGAGAGGAATCTTGGTGTTCACGCAGCCATTGCTGAATCCAGGTGAAGCAGTGAAATAGAAAAGTGAGTAACCACTATCATACCCAATATAGGCGCCAACCACTCCCTATCATTCATTTAAAAAGAAAGGAAAACTCAGTGTAGAAACCAATCAGAAAGGCTAAGTAAGTTCCATTAGTTCTCCCAGCATCGTAAAGAAGGAAGTGCTAGACATAAAATTATTAGTTCTGAGTATTTCCCCCTTTTTTTTGTTTTAGACAGTCGTACCTTGTCAACCTTGGTAGAGTGCCCTGGGGTCACAGCTCACAGCCACCTCAAACTCTTGGGTTCAAGCGATCCTCCTGCCTCAGCCTCCCAAGTAGGCGTGACTACAGACGCCCACCACAATGCCCAGCTAGTTTAGAGATGAGGTCTCACTCCAGCCCAGGCTGATCTTGAACCTGTGAGCTCAAGCAATCTACCCACCTCAGCCTCCCAAGTGCTAGGATTACAGGTGTGAGCCACCGCGCCTGGCCAGTTCTGAATATTTCTCAAAGTGCTCCTATCATCTCCACTACCACTGGTTGGATTCTTATCTTTTCTCTCTGAAACTCTTTTCTTCCTTCCTCATTATTTCTAAATTTCAGAGGTGCAACCCAACCATGCACTTTGCTAAAATATGCATGTGAATTACCACTGGCTTCAGGATAAGACTTGAATTTAGTACCACATCTTACCGTATCTTGTTTGTGACTTACATTCAAATGTCCTGGCTGCCACATACCTTGTGATGCAGTTGTTTCCTATAAATTACCGTTCACCTCAAACGCCCCACGCTGTTCCATAGTATCTTGTCTTTCAAAATACTGCTTGTTGAGTCCAGATTTCCATTCTCAATATTATCTATTTAATCTGTGGTTTTGCAAAGCCAGGTTCACATCATCTTCTCCACCAACTGTTTAGAGTTCTCAGTCCTTCCTTTTACCTAATTGTCATATCTGAAATTCACAGGGTATCTTTTTTCTGTACCTTGATAATAATACTTACATGCTGTTAAGGTTGTGATTGATTCTTCTATGCTCAAAGGTAATTTTCCTACTCATCTTTCAATCTTTTAATAACTTTCTAAAAACTATGAGTCCCAGTTTCTTCATATGTCAAATAGAACCAATTTAGGTTGTTGTGATGGTGACACTAGGCTCTCCATAAATGAGTGATTTCCATTTGCGAGCCTTCTATGGCATTGCCAATAGCAGGAGAGCTCTGGAGTTTCACTCATCTACATATTCTCAAGACTTGGAAAATCCAATAGCAGGTGCTTAAAATAATATGAATAAAAAACATTAAACAAGGAAGGGAAAAAACAACAAAAGAGGACAAGAAAAAGAATTAGAGCTTGAGAAGGAGCAGAAAGATATAGAGTAGCTGGAGTTCACATTTGAGGGGTACATTTCCCAGGCTTCATCATTTTTCTTTCCTGTCAAGACACCTGTTGTCCGTGATATGAAGGGCTGCAAGAGTCCTCTCCTGTTGCTCAGCATTCTGGTAACAACTGGGCCTTTCTCCTTTCAAAAAGGGTTTTCTCGGGGGTCTGAGAAGTTAGGGGGTAAGTCACTCCTCTGACTCATGCATTTTATATCTCATAAAGCAAAAACATATAATCTATGTAAGCATTATGTCATTCACTGTCTTATAAGCATTTATTACTTCATTGATTGTCTTGGTTTAGCTTTTGATTCTTCTTTTATTTTGTTATAAAGGGGTGTTGGCACTTATCTTACTCAATAATTGTAAAACTGCTATATCGTGTAGGGTTTTAAAAAAAAATCAATGAATTTTTATTCTTAACTTCCTTCCAATTTCCTTTCAAACTTTTGCTTTCGCACTTTTGTAACTCTTTTCTGTAGGGAAAATAAGTAAAGGTTAAATCTTGTTTTCACGTTCTAATAATATTCATGAGTTAGAACAAGGTGTAAATCAAATGGGTGTTCGTCCTCAGGCCCTAAATACAATGCTTTCTTCTTAAATAGCAACAGGAAGAGGATTCACATTAAAAATAATAATGTCCTCAGCAAATGTCCTCCCGTGCTCCCAGGTTTGGGTTTGCTCCATTTTGTTATGAGCTCACATGCACTTTGTGTTGGGGTTCTTGGTAAAACGCATCTGTTAAGCGCGGACTTGCTACCGGGCTTCTTCAAATGTCACAGGGAAAACGACGTCTGCCTGGAAACCTCAGGACATGCCACGCACTGATGAAAGGACTGAATTTACAGGCTCAGGTCGCTTTCCACAACCTCGTTAGGCCTCATCGTGAGCACTTGCGCGTTTCTTTTAGGCTTCATTCTCATATCATATCCTAACCCAGGGGAAGTACAAATACACAGCCTGTTCAGGTTGTGATGCAAACGACTAGAAGCTCAGGTAGTATACTGCAAAAAGCACACAATTCCTACAGAAACGCTGAGTACTTTTAATTTAACTTGTTCTGAATATCTGTCACCTTAACATATGTTCCCTGTCTAAATAAGTTTAGCCTGGACCTTAGTTCCTGGACTTGAGATTGAGTTTAATGAAAGACTTAGCCAGTGAGACTTGGAATAGTCACTGACATCCTCACTTCAATGTCCTTGCTTGTAAACTGGAGAAAGCCTTATCCCTGACTCTTAGGATTATTTTGAGGGCTAAAATATAATAATATATGAAAAATATTTTCAGATTCTTTGTGTATATGTGCCATTCTCGATTCTCATATGTCATTGTATAACCACTTTGATTCTGCTCTGCATATATCATAATAAACACATCAGTTTCATGTGCATATTATATAAGTAAGAAAATCTTACGTGGTTTCTAAATGAAATAGTTTAGTGACTAGCTTCATTTGAATGATAACTGAGATTTTCATTTACCTTGTGTGGTGGAGAGGTGGTGGCACCAAGTGTGCCACGTTCACCCAGAAAAGATCAGGTCAGCAAGAGAAGGAAATGCGGGGAGGCAGGATGATGGGGCTCGTCAGATATATCTCCTGTGAAGTCGGGGAATGAAAAGTCTCCATAAGCTCAGAAAGTTAGAGTCATATCCATGCATATTGCCACACTGCATGTGGAACACAGCAGGTACAGACACTTGAAAAGTCTTCCTCAAATACAGATTTCTCATTAGCATATATGATATTTACTATTATCTATAAAACATAATTAAGGAAACTAAAAATCTTGTCACATTAACATTATTATAAGCAAAGCTTTTTTACCCACGTTTTAGTTAAGGTTGGGTTTATGGAGAAGGATAGATAGATAAATGATAGATAAATAGATGGGTGGATGGATGGATAGATAGATAGAGAACCATTTTTTGCAGCCCAATTTGTCCTCCAAGATTGAGAAGTCTCCACCTTTGAATCTTCTGGATCTTTAAATATGATGAATTACATAAATTTTTATCTAATATTTTTCTTTAATTTTTTAAAATTGCTTCTTTAATATTGCTTACTTCTTAATGTTTTCCTCTGTGGTTAAATTTCTGAAAATGTATTAAATTCTCAAAATTTGC
Source organism: Otolemur garnettii (assembly GCF_000181295.1). Classification (NCBI taxonomy): domain Eukaryota; kingdom Metazoa; phylum Chordata; class Mammalia; order Primates; family Galagidae; genus Otolemur; species Otolemur garnettii. The sequence goes on along the minus strand of NW_003852425.1, from coordinate 12,600,213 downwards.
ATAAATAAATAATTTGAAAGAGAAAGCAAAAGAAGATTAGAGGGGAGTTTTGGGGAGGAGTGACTGTCACAGAGTAGCAGCACGCTTTGTCACCAATGTACAAAATGCTTCCCCCCCTCCATGTCTTTATGGCTTCAGAGATACCCTCACTGTTCCACTTGATCTACTAATCATTTTGAATCATTCTAGGTGTGTAAGGGAAGCAAGAAATCAAGACACACAGACACTTAGTATTGAATATTAACAAAAGTCATGTCAATGGTGCATTCAGATATACTAATAATAAAAGAGAAGAAATATATGTAGTTTAAGATACCTCTCCCCAATATTTTCATTTTATAATATTTCCTGCCACATTCAGCAATTTGGACAGCTATAAAAAACATCACAGACTAGGTGGCTTACACAACAGAAATTTATTTTCTCAAAGTTCTGCATCTGGAAGTCTAAGGTAAAGGAGGTGGCAGGGCTGGTTTCAGGGGAAGGCACTCTCCTGGGACTTGCACGTGCCCCCATCTCGGCATCCTCACACAACTCACACCTGCCCCCATCTCAACATCCTCAGACAACTCAGACCTGCCCCCATCTCACCATCCTCACACAACTCGCACCTGCCCCCCATCTCAGCATCCTCACACAACTCGCACCTGCCCCCATCTCAGCATCCTCACACAGAATCCCTGGCTTTGGCACCAAATGTGATGTTCCTTCTTTTTTTTTTTTTTTTGAATGGTAACTGTGTACATTGATGCACTTTGGGGGTACAGTGTGGTGTTTTCATACACAATCCAAGAC
>NW_003852425.1:12586947-12592650 GCF_000181295.1 Otolemur garnettii | reverse complement strand
TAAATGATCTTCCTTGGATTTATAGCTTGCCGAACTTCTTTCTGGGCTCAGCTCCCCGTCTTTGACTTCATAGATTCTGATTCCAACCAGTTTTTCTTCCTTTGTTCAGGAGCCTCTGACCAGGGTTGCTACCAGTCGGCCATCTTCCCAGAATCCCCGATGTTCCTTCTTAAAACCTCAGACAAAACTGGTCTTACTACACACAGATCTACGACATTCATGCTGCCCTTCTTGTTGCTTATTTGTATAGATAAGTATATTTCAGGACTCACAGTGGAAGAAATAGAGATAGGTGTATCTCCGAATACTCTATGATTAGTCAGAGCCAAATATTAAATATTTACAGTATTTTTTTGGAAAATCATAAAAGGAGTTGTACTTTTAAGAAAGATACAGAAACGTTTCTGAAGGAAAACTCCCTGTGGAATAAGGAGATTCTCCATCACTTGAAAATTCCAGGCCCAGGAATCCCTGTGGGTCCCTGGTCTGTCTGCCCCACTTCACTCTCACGTCTATTCATGTAGACTTTAATGTACCCTGTCGGCTCCTCCACATGGTACAATTGGTTTCTTGATCATACTGTTTCCAAATAAGTGTGGATATTATTAATCACAGGCAGACTTAACAGTAGGATTATGCATTAAAAATGTTTATACCTACATAAATATCAGGAAATCTTAGATCTTATCCTCTTGGAGAGCTTCTAAGTTAATGAACTTGGTCAGCAGCGTCCTTACAGAGTTATGTGTTAAGTGGTTATATGAGACGGTTGGTAGTTTTTGTGAACTTATGAAATAGAACGCAGAATTGGTGGTGATGACATAGCTGATGGGTAATGATGGAGGCATTTGGGGAAGAACACGCCTTCCCAAATGCAATACCTGGCAAATTATTTTCTCTTAAAATTTTATTTCTTGAAAACCGTAAAGAGCAACATGAAGTCTTACTGTGGATTTACTTTCAGCCTGCAGAAAAGAATAAATTAGAAATTTTATGAGAATGTGCAAACTTAAAATTAGATGATAGTGGTTGAGAGAGAAGTTGAGAACTAAACTAAGCACCGTAAATGTTAGGAATGAAAGTAGAGTCAGTATCATCAAGAAAAAGGAAGGGTTTGGGGAGGGATTCTAATAGAAATTAAGACTCAAAAAAAAAAAAGAATTATTTTAAAAACTATATATTACTTAAGAGATACATTTATTCTCTTCTCAAAACTTCCCTATTTCTAAAGACTTGTAAGCTTTTACTTTAAAGAGTAAAGGAAAAAATATATATGTGTGTATCCAGAAGGCTGACACTGGAAAATATTATGTATAAAAGATATAAAAAGTATCCAGCACCAAAAAATGAATGAAGAAGAATGAAATCAACAAAAATAATAGTGACTGAAAACCTGCAGTTCAGAATATAGTTAAGGATGTGAAGCTTAAGTAACATTTAGTGTTAAGTCAACATAGGGAAAAAATGCCTGTAAGTTTTAATGACATTATTTGCCATTTCAGAAAATTTTTTCTCGTCTATTAAAAGAACTTCATATTATACCAAATAAATGCTACATTGAGGATGACGTCTAAGACAAGGGAGCTTGTCATAACATATCACAAAGACCAGCCTTTGGCATCATAGTTGCCAAACTTGGATGAAGAGCTAGAAGCCAGATTGGGCTCCTCCTAGCTAGGGCAGTAACTACCACCACATTACATGGGATGATAAAATAACATGCCCTCCCATTAGCCAACGGGGACAATGCACCGTGTTACATTTGTGTTTAGAAAAGCAATTATAAACAGTGTCTGTGTGTGTGAGTGTGAGTGTCTGAGGGCTGGAGTCTCAAAGGAGAAACTCTTTATGAAGAATATTCAGATAACATACAATTGAATAAAATATGAGTCTATTCTGAGGTATGAGGAACAATACTATTTAAATAATAATTAAGAATGAGGGTCTTCAAGGGAAAATTGTGTTTACAAGACTGTCAGCAAATAACTTGCCTTAAAGTTTATATGAGAAGAATCCAATTAAGCTCTCAGATCAAATTTTTGAGAGATTTGTGAAAATTCAGCATGTATCCAAAACACGGCAAACAGTCTCCCTGAGGACCCCGGAGAATCTGATGTGAGAAGAGCAAACACAGGATGGAAGGGAAGAGAAGGTCGAGACAAAAGAGAAAGATGGAGTCGGCTACGAGAGTCCGTATGAGAGGTACGGAGGGCAGAACAGAACCAATGCAGATTCATCGCCATAAAGAAGGAATTGTAGAGAACTGACCTATGTAACAAAGAAACAACCTGACCTGGAGAGCGCTGTTCCCAGCCACTTGTATTGGAAACACGTAATGGACGGCGCCTTGTCAGAGACCCTGACATTGATCATCTCTGCGTTAGGTGAGTGTTGAGGCGAGGTTATGTCCAAGGTCACATCCAACTCAAAATGTCTATGATTTTTTTCAAGTGGAGTTGAAAAATATTTTAGATTTGATGAACTCATACTGACATGTATAAATGTCACAGATAATGAATGCCAGCGGCCAGCTGGGACCAAAACTGAACTGTTTTTTTTTTTTTTCTTTTTATTATGTATGGGGACTGTTTAAGAACTTATTTGAGGATATAAAGCAATTTGTCCCCTAAAAGAGGCAATTCCTATGTTAACGTGGTATTGCTAGAGTGGCTTATTTTGATATATATATATCTCCATTCTTCAAGGAGTAAGACAATAAACTTCAGTATTTTTCTGTCACCAGAATCGGTGGTGCCAATAATAAGAACTTGCCCTTCTCATGCTAATCCAATAGCAGATATTCTTGTTTCATTTCAAATTCATATATGAACAAAATAATAGAAATTCACATGTACAAGCAGGTTTGAAATATGTCAAGCAATTCCATAAATCTAAGTCAGGTTTTCTACATGACAAATAACCATTATCAATCTCATGCTAAGTGGGTGTTTAAATTTTCAGAAATCAAAACAATTGGAAAATAAAATCAATCATCATAAAAATCAGAGCTATAGTTCATCAGTCATGAGATGTCAGAAGGTCCCAGATTTCCATAACTCTGTTCAATCTGAAATAATCGCAGACACTGAGGATAAGTTATAAAATACAGAAATGTCACTTTTACTTCCCTAGTGTTTTGAACCTGGAAAAATCAGATGCACAGAGACTCACTTAGTCATTTTATCTAAAACAGTCAGACTCCTCTGCATTAGTTTGACTGCGAAAGAAGAAGGGGGAAAATTGCTGTGGCAGCTCTGCAATCTGATCTATGTGTACGGATCCAATTAATCCAATGACTGTGTCATGCTCTGACGTTAATATTTCTTGTTTGAAATGATTTGCACATTGCATATGAATGAACTTAATCTTTTTCTTGTTTGTTTTTATGTGTTTTTGCATATGGACCTTAGGAAGAAATGTATAAATTTCTTTATTAAAATTATAGTTCAGCAATCATTTCCACCTGCGGGAATTTCACTCCATGCACCGTGGCTTCTCCGTTGACTTGCCAAGTCATGAATGAACAATTTTTACAGAGTTCAAGGTCTCCGCGTGAACTTCCTCTCTCTGTGGCTTACGTCTCTGCTGTTGGCAATTGGGCAGCAGAGACAGCTCAATCTGCTGCCAACTCTGGCAGCACTGAATTCAAATGGTTTTCCAACATATTTGACTCTGATCGACTCTTTTTTTCTCTTTATCTGTGTCCTGAGAGAAAACAATTAAGGGTAACAGCAAAAAGGGACATTTCAACTTTTTCCTTCACCGTGCCCTCCTCTACCTTTGCCACAGCAGGAATGACTTGCATCTCAAACCGTATTCCAAAGCTCCGTCTTTTTCCTTGGATCCCACATTAAAAGACCACAAAGTTATTGCTCGTGCACAACGACCTTCTGCTCCTAGAGCTTGATCTGCAGGGACTGGGAAGAGAATTGCTTTAGGTTGGCACAAAATGCACTATTTGAACCTCTGCCCACTAAGCAGAGACGGAGGTGTGAAAGCAGGTGCTCTCAGGCCTCGGTGACAGCGTTAGGAGCTCTGGTTGGAACCAGCCTTTGTTCTGCCAGTTCCCCCACAGTGCACAGTGAAGCATATTATTTTGCTTTCCAATACCGATGTGTTGGGAGAGGCATGGTCTATATTTTATCTGTTGGAATAGGTTTGAAATCCTTACCCAGCTTTGTATAAAACAAAACTGCTGCACATCTGTTCTGGGGCCCTGTCTGTGCCCGTGCAGTCTGAGGACTTAACTGTCACACCACAGCTGTTTGCTGCTTGGAAAATACAGCTCAGAAGAATCGCATTAGCTTTCTCTCACTATGTTGTAATAAATTAACACAAGGTTGGGGGCTTAAAACAACATAAGGTTATCATCTTACAATGTTTCTGATACTCAGCTTTCCAAAACAGTTCTCATTGAGTAAGTTAAGGCTTGGCTGCTCCGCATTCCCTTCTAGAGAACTCGGAGGGAGAATCTCTTTGGTTTTTCCAGCATCTAGAGGCCACCGACATCCCTTGGCCCCGGGCCTTCTTTCTCCATCTTCAGAGCCAACCGCGGCTGAGCTAATCCTTCTAATGTCCCATCACTCCAGCATTCCTCTGCCCTTCCATTCCTTTCTCTGATCCGATCCTTTTTCTGCCTTCCCACTGCACAGTTAAGGGTCTTTGTGGTTGGACCCTCCCTGATAATCCAGGATAATCACCCCACCTGGTGATCAGAACCTTAGTTCCATCCATAAACTTAATTTCTCACATCCATGTACTGTAACACATCCAGACAGCAGCACTGAACATCTTTGGGGGCTATAATTTTGCCTACCATCACAGTTATAAATGTTTTCCCCATCCTTGGAAGCATCACTATACCTCTGACGGTGATATTAATTACTACTTTTTAACCAAAAAAACCCCCATAAAGATGATAAAATAATAATATAATATCATCTCTTTATTTCAGACTTCTAGGCAGTAACACTACCAAGAAAATGTTCTGTACTCTTCTTTTGACTAACCTAGTCAATGGGGAGTTGGAAAAGGAGAAAGCATAGAGTTTATAAGATCATTGTACAGTTTTTAAAAAACCAATATCTTGTTGGCTTTTAATTCCCAAGCAATAAAATGGTGCTTTCCATATTCACAGTTTAATTTCCAAGAACTGTCACAGAATTTCTGGTGAGAAAGAAATACCTCGGAAAACAAAAACCTTGGTGATTTGCAAAATAGTGTTGAATTAAGGACCTAGTACATGTGCGTATTTAAAAACTATGCCTGATTCCAAATAGCTCCTTTATTTCTTGTTCATTTTGATTTTTTATCTACAAAAATTTAATCCTATATAGTGAATGTGTGTATATATATTTTTATTTTCATAATTAGTGCATAGGGCCAAATCTAAAACATTAGGAATTAAGATGTATTCTTATGAGAAGAAATTAGAAATTTTATTCTGAAAAGGCATATAAATATTATAAGCAAAACAGTTTTTTTCATATATCTATAGGCCGCATGCCTATCTTCTTTGGTGAAATTTCTTTTCAATCATTAGAGAAATGCAAATCAAAACTACTTTGAGATATCACCTAACTCCAGTAAGATTAGCCCATATCACAAAATCCCAAAACCAGAGTTGCTGGCGTGGATGTGGAGAAAAGGGAACACTTCTACATTGCTGGTGGGAATGCAATTTAATACGTTCCTTTTGGAAAG
>NW_003852425.1:12520077-12586528 GCF_000181295.1 Otolemur garnettii | reverse complement strand
GGAGGGGAGAAGGGCGGCTGGGTGGTGGGAGGGTGACCGGAAAGATCACCTATATTTCTGTCTAACAAGGGTACAAGTGAACTTTTCTAGAACTAGACTATATATGTTTTGACACAATGACTATGCAAATGACATGAAATTTATGTGAACCAGCTTGATGAAAGTATTTCAAAATGTATATGAAAACACTACACTGTACCCCCTGTTTGCATTACTGTATACAGCTATCATTTAATTAAAAAAACAGCTTTATTATGAAACTCAAAAATGAGACTGAAAATTTATTTTATTTCAGCATGAGTTCTTATGTGGACAGTGTGCTGTTTGCTTTGAACATTTAAAGCTAAAAAGGTATTTATTTATCCTCACAACCAATTACATGAACGCAATTTTGTTGTTGTTGTTGTTGTTGTTGTTGTTGACACAGTCTCACCTGTCGACAGGTAGAATGCCACAGCTCACAGCAACCTGAAACTCTTGGGCTCAAGCATTGTCTTGCCTCAGCCTCCCACATAGCTGGGACTACAGGTGCCCTCCACAATGCCTGGCAATTTTTAGAGATGAGGTCTCTATCTAGCTGAGGCTGGTCTTGAACTCGTGAGCTTAGGCAATCCACTCACCTCCACCTCCCACAATGCTGGAATTACAGGTGTGGGCCACTAGCCTGGCCTGAAGGCAAATATGTGCAGCTTTGTAATTTCAAAATCATAGTATCCACAGCCATGCTGATGTGTGAGGTTTGTCCCCCCAAGCCATTAATGTGTCAGTACATCATCTTGTAAATTATACAGTCTGAAGGCCTGAGGACATATACATATGTATGTATATAAAACGGATGCAGATAATCTCCTATTAATACTATTAGCAAAATATGATTTATATTTTAAATATTTTTGAAATTCAATCTTTAAAAATATTTCATGTTTCCCACACATGTGAAAAATGCTCCATTATATATTACACCTATAAAATTTAATTCTATGAAAACATTTAATTGAAATAAAGCATTCACAAAATATACACATATAAGTCAACAGTTCACAAATACACAGCTTAATGACTAACAAGAATCAAATAGTTGTATAACTAGCACACAGATAAAGACACAAATTCTTATGATAATGCCACAATCTATGCCCAGGCTCCTTTACCACTGTGTTCCCACTCACAGAACAGTAACTGTCCTGACTTGTAATGCTATAGATTAACTTTGCCTTATTTGTACTGGAGAAGTGTTGTTTCTGACATTTCATTCAGTGTAATACTTGTGAGACTCTTCCACGTTGATTCATGTAGTTTTCAATTGTAAACAATTTCACTGTATGGTTATACCACAGCCCATAAACCCTTTTGCAGTGTAGATGCCGTGTGTTATTTCTAGTTAGGGCTATTTAAGCAGTTTGGGAACACTGTCCAAAACTGATCATATCTTAGGCCCCAAAGCATATCTTAACAAATCCAAAAAAATAAAAACATGCCATGTATCTTATCGGACCACAATGGAGTAAAACTACTAATCAATGCCAAGAGAAACTCTCAGACCTACACAAAATCATAGAAATTAAACAACGTGCTACAGAATGATTATTGGGTGAATAACAAAATTAAGATGAAAAGCAACAATTACCCGACCTGAACAATAAAGAGAAGGTCAGGTACCTCTTAGCTCTGACAATTAAGTTTGCAAACTGTCACCGTGCATTTGTGTGGGGAGGAGCGCTGTGTGGGGAGCGCCGTGCGGGGAGCGCCGTGCGGGGAGCGCTGTGCGGGGAGCGCCGTGTGGGGAGCACTCTGTGGGGAGCACTGTGTGTGTGGGGAGCGGGCTACGGCCGGCGGGGCCCCCACAGCCGCTTCTCCTCCTTTAACAACCTTCTTTCCACCTGCCAGAAGTCATGTAGCCCACGCTCCCTTCCCTTGGCATCAGCAAGTACACCGTTTTTTCTCTTTAAGGTTGATCTCTACCCCATGTGTTAAGATTTATGAAACCTTGTTAAGACACTGTCTGAATAAAGCTGTTCCCACGGTTCAGGTGCTGGCTGTAGCCATCTGCTGCGTCAGTGCTCCCGACGCCGCCCTATTTCGAATCTCCCGGCTTTGTCCCTGTCTTTTAGACTTCATTTCTTCATCTCCCACCATCTCCACTCAGGTTAACTCTCCCTCCTCATGCCAGGATGCAAGAAGTCTCCCTCGTACTGCCGGGTCACGAGAGGACTGTACCACAATTCGGTAGGTTTTCATAACCTTGGCACTTGGGTATCCTCCGCTGTGTCCACATGTAACAGTGTCTTGCTGAGGGGCATTCATTGTTGTGCTGTGATTTCCGTGGGCCATCCCAGTGGTATGTTCGTCGGTATTTTGCTGCATTTGTAAATCACTTTCAGTGGTAAAGCTATTTTAACAAAGTTGATTTGGCCCATCTGTGAACACGATACGTTTTTCTACCTGTTTCTATCCTCTGAAACTTTCTTCTTCAGTGACTCACAGTTCTCCCTATAGAGGTTTTTTACCTCCATCGTTAAATATATTCCTAGGTATTTATTTTATTTCCTTTGCTGCTACTGAGAAAGCCATTGCCTCTCTGATTTGATTGTCAGCTTTACTCTTGTTGGCCTGTGTGGAACTTACTGATTTGTGTGCGTTGATGTCATATCCTGAAACTTTGTTGAATTTATTATCCATTCCAGCAGTCTCCCGGTTGTGGAGTTTTCTAGATACACGATCATATTATCAACACAGAGCGCCTTAGCTGCTTCTTTTCCCTTTCAGACACTCTTGACTTCTTTCCTTTGCTTGGTTGCTCTGGCTGGGACTTCCAACCCGATGTTGATCTGAAGTGGAGATAGTGGCCAACATTGGTTCCAGTTCTCAGCAGGAGAGCGTTCAATTTTTCCCCATTCATTGTTATGTTGTCTGTGGGTTTGTCATACATGGTCTTTAAAAATTTGTGATATTTATCATCTATACCTACTTTGTTAAGAATTCTTGTTATAAAAGAGTGCTGAATTATGCCAAATGCTTTTTCTATGCCCATTAAAAAAAATCATATAGTCTTTGTTTTTGCATCAATTTTAGGTGTGTTTATCTATTTACATTTATAGATTTGTATATATTGAACCATCTTTGCATCTTTTTTTTTATTATTACTTCATAGCTGTATACAGTAATGCAGTCATGAGGTACAATGTGCTGGTTTTATATACAACTTGAAATGTTTTCATCAAACTGGTTAATAGACCCTTCACAGCATTTTCTTAGTTATTATGTTAAGACGTTTATATTCTATACCTAGTAAATTTCTCATGTACCCTTGTAAGATGCACTGTAGGTGTGGTCCCACCAATTACTTTCTCTCCACCCATTCTCCTCTCTCCCCTCTCCTCCCTCTCCCCTTTCCCCTTCTTCTTGGGCTATAATTGGGTTATAGCTTTCCTAAGAAAGCTATAAATTGGTTTCATAGTAAGACTAAATACATTGGATACTTTTTCTTCCATTCTTGAGATACTTTGCTAAGAAGAATATGTTCCAGCTCCATCCATGTAAACATGTAAGAGGTAAAGTCTCCATCTTTCTTTAAGACTGCATAATATTCCATGGTGTACATAAACACCACAATTTATTGATCCATTCATGGGTCGACTGGCACTTGAACAACATCAAAAATACACTACTGGGACCTGATCAAACTAAAAAGCTTCTACACAGCCAAGAAGTAAGTAAAGCAAGAAGACAGCCCTCAGAATGGGAGAAGATATTTGCTGGTTATGTCTCCGACAAAGGTTTAATACTCAAATGTATTAGCAAGAAAAGAACAAGTGATCCCATCTCAGGGTGGGCCAAGGACTTGAAGAGAAACTTCTCTGAAGAAGACAGGCACACGGCCTAGAGACACATGAAAAATTGCTCATCATCCTTAATCATCAGAAAAATGCATCTTTGGTTTGGAGCTGACAGGGTCACTATGATTTTTTTTTTATTGTGCAGATAAATTCAGTTTAGTAAGATTTTATTGAGAATCTTTGTATCTATATTTATAAGGAATATGGGTCTATAGTTTTCTTTTTAGCTGTGTCCCTTGGTATCTTGGCCTTGGTATCAAGGTGATATTGCCTTTATAGAATGAGCTAGGAAGGGTTCCTTTCTTCTATGTTATGGAATAATTTCCACAACTAGGTACAAGTTATTTATAGATGTGATAAAAAGTAGGGTATGAAACTGTCTGGTGGGAGACTTTTGGGGGTGGCAGATTTTTAATTGCTGCTTCTATTTCTACACTTGATATTGGCCTGTTCAGTAGTTCTATTTCTTCCTGGGGAAGGTTATGTGTTTCCAACAATTTATTTTTTTCACTTGAAATATTTTTGAGTACAGATATTTTAATAGGATATAAAGATGATGTTTTATATTTCCTTTCTCATTTTTGATTGAGCCAATCAGAATCCTTTATCTTCTGTTTCTGATTAATTTAACTAGAGGCTTGTCAATTTTGTTTATCTTTAAAAGAAACACCTTTTTGATTCACTAATGTCACATATACATTATGAATTTTATGTGGTTCTCCTAATCTTGGTTGATCTTGGTTATTTCTTTTCTTCTGGGTTTCGGACAGGGTTGCTCTTCCTTTTCCAGTTCTTTGAGATGATTTATCTGATTGCTGATTTATGATCTTTCTGTGTCTTAAAGGGTGTACATTCTCCCCTCAGGACTGATTTTGCTGAATCCCACAGGTTTTCATAACTTCTGTCCCCATTGTTATTTAGTTCAAATAATCTTTTTATTTCCATTTTTATTTCCTCATGAGCCCAACTATCATTCAGCAATAGGGTGTTTAGTTTTCATGACTTCTTGTAGGGATATTTCTGTTAGTAATGATTTCTGGTTTTATCCCACTGTAGTCTGAAAAGATACATGGCATAATTTCTATTTTTTTTTTTCTTAAATTTGTTGAGACATGTCTTGTGGCTTAGGATGTGATCGACTCTAGAGAATGGCATGTGTGGATGAGAAGAATGTATATTCAGTGGTTTTGGGGTAGAATTTTCTGTAAATGTCTGGTAGGCCCATTTGTTCTCAGCTTTGTTGAAATCCATTGCTGCTTTATTTTCTGTTGGGTGGAGCTGTCCGGTGCGGTCAGAGTGTGCTGAAGTCCCTGCTATTATGGCACTGCTGTTTTTCGTTTTCTTCTTTGTGTCAGGGAGGCCTATGATTCTTTTGTTTGGCCTCTTTACATAGCCCTACACTTCTTGTAAGCTTTGTCTGTTCCTCTTATTTCTCTGTTCTTTCTCTTTAACTGACTTGTTTAGCACAAAAGCATTACCCTCAAGTTCTGGGATTCTTTCTTCTGCCTAATTGAGCCCATTCTTAAGGCTTTTCACTGTGCTTTGTAATTTCCTGAAAGAATTTTTCATCTCCAGAAGTTCTATTGATTTCTCTTTAATACTATAATTTCTTTAGAGAATTTTCATTTGTTTCCTGCATTATCTTGTGGCTTTTGCGTTTAGTTCCTATTTTCTCTAGAATGTCATTGAGCATCTTTCTAAACCATGTTTGAAATTCTTCTTCCATCATTTTAACCATTGCATTTAGCCTTGTATCCATTGGTAAGAGTTAGTGTTTTATTTAAGGGGTGACCTTCAACTTTGATTCTTCATATTTCCAGCGTGTTTTCACTGGTTCCTTCTCCTCTGGCCTCTCAATTAAGAGCCAATAGTGTTGGGCCCAGTTTGTGGGTCTGTCTCCAAGACCCCTGATTCTCCCACTGCCTTCATTCCAGTGAAAAGTGCTGATTCTGAGTCGCCTTCAGGATGCTCTAGCCGGTTTGATGAAGCTCCCTCGCTACCTCTGACCTGTGGTCTTCCCCTCTTCCCAAAAGTGTGGAGTGAGTCATGTCCACTGGTTTAATCTGTGAGATGGTGGGTAGGGAATTTGTGTGTTTGAATACTCCTCATGCTAGTTTCTTGAGTTGGAAGGCTCTATTTTAACAATGAGATTGTTACCCTTGTCTATGAATGTAAAGTCTGGCCAACTGCCAAGGAGTTCTATTGTGCCAATGGTAAGCTCTGGTCCCCCACGGGGCATGCAGAAGCCCCAAGTTATAGGAGAGACCTGGACCTTTCCAAAGAGTTATTGATCTGTACTCACTCTGGGGGTGGCACAAGACAGGTGAGGACGGAGTTGCTAGATTACCTGACGGTTATCTTGATCCTTAGCCAGGTTCAAAGGTTACTTATCTAGCCACTAGGGAGAGCTGCTGACAGGGAGTTCAGGGCAATATCTCCAAGGGGGCAGAGTTCTCTCCAAGGTAGAGACCCCATCTTGAGATAGCTAAGTCTCTGAGACAGGCCGGCTCCATCCCTGTCCACAAGCCGCTTCTCCCCAGGGCAGGAAGTTCATTATCACTATTGCTCCCCGTATCTCCTCGTCACTCTCCCCTTGGTCAGTCCACATGCCTCTCTTCACCCACAACAGGCTCTTGAACCCCAAGTTCAGGCGGCTCACCAGCTAGGGCGCATCCCGTGTGACTCAGGCTGGCAGGAGGATTTCCAACTGTGGGTCCTTGTTCTAGAACTAGACCGCACTGCGAGGGAGATGGGCCTCCCTCTGCGCACTTCTCCGCCAGGGCACTTTCCCATTGGAAATAAGCTGGAGCTCAGGAGTCTCTTGGATCAAACCGACCCCTATCATAGTAGGTTTTGGGAGGAACTGCTCTGGTTCGTCCTGTGCTACAACATTCAGCTGCTCTGGAACCAGGGGTTAAGAAAATTCCGTCCCCTTACCCCAGCCCTCTGAAATAAGGTGGGTTCTCCCGAGGGGTTTGTGGGGAGCTGTGGGTACACCTGCCCTCTGTGCCTCTCTCCCCCATCCCCCACCTCCAGCTTTGGCTTCCAGAACTCGCTGGCCACGAGAACCTGGGCCTGTGACCTCTCTCCTGCGTCTTCACACTCTGCCCTCGTGACCAGAGGGCACTGGGGAGTAACCACTGCACTGGCCTGGCCTGCGGGAGTGAAGGCAGGAAGATCCCCTATGCACCTGTCTGAGCTCTCACTGGGTGATGACACAGTGTGCTGCTTCAGTCCTGGAATCGCCACCGGGTGTTGGCCCCACTCTTGGAGGCCAGCTGGACTGGGAAGGCACTTTTGATATGAAGGGGGAAGAGGTGCAGCAACAAGCTAGCTTGAGCCTAAATTGCTTTCAAAGCCAGGAGTAGAGGAGGAGCGGGGGGCGCAGGTATCCAATGCCAGGACTCCGGCCTCTGGTCTCGGTGGCACCCGCCGCTGGGTGCTGGGCCTCCTCGGATATGGTCTGCCCCCAGTCTCTCTTCTCAGCTTCTCAGCGCGGTTCAGTGGAGTCCCCGGACTTCTCTGCCGTCTCTCCTGTGATCCCTATCTGGGCTCTAACCGCGGGCTGCTCCCTGGGTCCCACTTACCACTCCGCAGGTGGTAGGGTCAGACCAGCTGTGTCCAGGCAGCCATCTTGGCAGCCTCCTCCCACCTGTCCAGTCTAGAATATGTTACTTTTATGTCACCCGGAGTCAATACAACCCTTTAATTCATCATAAGATGGGTGTGGGTTCTTTTGTTCTTTTAATTTTTCTTTTCTTAATCAAGGACAATCTCACCTGATTATAACCTATTAACTGCAGTTCATATTCCTGAATCCTTTCCTCCCTGCTTACTTTTCCAGTGTCCAGAGAATATGAGCTCATTCTATTGAGTACTCATGTTTCACTGGGAATCCGTGCCCTTGAGAATGATGCATTTCAAAGGGTTTTCTTCCGTGCTTTCTGTTGTCAAAGTATTGGGATGTTTTCATTCATCAATTTGTTTCTAAACAGGTGGCAATAAACTTGCGTGAGAACTAAAGATGGATTGCAAAATATAAAGGAGAAAATGTCCTTGAAACAGCGTGGTTCCTAACAGGGCAGGGGACAGAGGGCAGTTAAAATCTCAACCTTAAAACAGCGTGGTTCCGAACAGGACAGGGGACGGTCGTTAATACCTCAAATAAGACTCATCAACTAGATGACCGAGTCACGACTGTGTCAGAAAACCAGGAAAAGATAAATGTCGGGTTATCCAGTACGGAACGTGGAATGAGAAGGTTGAATTTGATTTACCAAGTCAAACCTGGAGATGGTTTTCTCTGACAATGTTACTGCACCAATACCATGTGTATGAATCTTCATTCAAAAAATATGGAAGACTTTTTGGAGAGCTGAAGACTGAGTGTCCTGAATTTGTTTTCCAGCAAAGTCCTATTGTTCACTAAAATAGATAGAGCTGCCTTAACCTCATCAAACCAAATGAGCAAAAAATGAATTTAATGCCAAGCAACTGAAGTTATGATATGATTCATTAGTAGGGTTCTAGGATAGTAAAGACAAGCATGGAGTTTTGAAAGAATTTTATGCGAGAGCTTTTTAAATTTCCAATTTTCTTTCTTCCTCGTCTGCGTAAAATACAGCTTCAATGACAATTTTTCAGATAATTCGCATATTAGCTTGAAAGCTACTCATTCGTTTCTCCTGAGAAGACTAATAGCAAACTTCGTTATTTTTAAGATAAAAACTGATTAAACACAATACAGTTCTGATAAAAATATATTTTGTGCAGAAGAATTCAGCTGAAAAAAAAAATCATATTTTCATCATATTGCAATGATCATAGGGAAATACAATGACTGAGTTGCCCTCTCATTTAAACAGAAAAGGATTATTTTTCCCATAAGGAACCCTTTAATATAAAATGTATTGGTATAAAAAGTTGGTATAAATATTTAAGATATTACTAATAGGAGACTTTTACCGATCTCTGTTTATGCTGAATGTGGTTATATGTTACTGAAACTAACGTTCCAATCAGCATAGCAAAAATGAGAATTTTATACTGTCCTCGTCAAAGTTGTCAACAATGGATGTGTGCTGACTTCATCAAGTTGACTGTGCTCAACATATTGAAAATTCCTCCTTTGTTATTTTATAAGCCGTTTCATAAGCTTTATGAGATGAGAAAGAAAATCAGTCCCATTATTTTGCAAGTACACTTCTTTTGACCAAAAGCTCATTACGAACAAAACAAAACACTCCCAACCTACTCCAAATTATCTCTGCATCATGCTCATAACCTTAGCACAAAGTTCAATAGAGGTTTATTGGGTGTGTTGGCTTCAATCATTGAGAGCTGTAATGATGAAATGTCATCAGTTTTTGTAAATATTCTCTTAGGCCAGCTAAAACTCAGGCTATCCGGAAGGTTTTATTAGTTTCCAGACAGCATTGCAATGAAAATCTCTTTTCTGAATGCTGCAGAAACAAATAGACAGTTTTTAAATCTAGGGTTTTTGGTTAACGTCGCACATCAAAAAATATGAATCCGTGGCAGATACTTTATGTCTATGTTGACTAATATTTAAATATTATAGAATATAGTAGGCATCAAAATGTTTTGCTAGAGTCTTTTACCTGCATTAGGAAAAACTATGATGATAAATTGATGAAAGCTGATTGTTATGAAAGTGACAAATGTAATGTCCAGTGTTATTTCTAATCAGTGTGTGCCACGGTCATTTGTATTGTATTTTTTTAACCACAGTATTTTTAATAGGTGTTTTTATGTAATATTTTGTATATCTACACACACACACACACATATACACATACATGTATATATATGCCCTTGGCATTTCAGAGATTTGTATGTTCCTTAAAGGACAAAACTTGTAAATCTTTTAATATTCTATTTTGTTTGTTTCTAAATTACATGAAATGCCAGTTTCAGGCTTTGTTTTGTGGATAATTAGACACACCAAAAGTCACCACCACAGAATCCTTATTTAGTGAGAGGCCTTAAGCATGGAAATTGTTAAAGTAAATTTTGTTAACCACAATGGGGAATGGTTTATTCACAGTGGTAATAGAAGTATTTGGGCCACTTACAGAAAACAAATTATGTAGTTACCTTACTACAGTTATGATACACCATTATTTTATTAAAAATTGTAATTTTTTTTTTTTTTTACTTGTTCCTTCAGCTCATCTTCCCCTCACTCAGCCAAAACAGGTTTTACCAATCTAGGAAAAATGTAGACATTTTAATCTGATATGCAAAAAATATGGACTATTCTTGGTTTCATTTCTTCTAATTTAAAGAATATACATGTCCTCCTTACTTCCTAGGATTGAGTTATCCGTAAAAATTATGAAAGAATGTCTATGTATTATAGCAAATATTTTAGAAACAATTATATTGAAATGCTTTCAAAGCAATTTAGCAGGTATTGAGTGTTTATTTTTCATACTCTGTGTGATTTGCTAGAACTTATCTCACCAAAAAATGATTAATATGCTTATTAGATACATTTTAACGATGGACAAATTTTGGGTTCTTCAACATGGTTTCTAAAGTACAAGAGTGCTATTAAAAAGGTCATTTTTAATAACAACCATTTCCAAGTTTCCAAATGGCTTAATGTAATACAAACCCCTGCATTCATAGAATTATAAAAAAAAAAGAAGAAAACTGAAAAGTTAGCAGGAAAAAAGTTCCAAGTTTTATGAAAGATATTTTAAAACAGTAATAGTCAGCATAGACTATTTTGTGGCAGAACTAATTAAAAACATTTTTTAGGGATATTAAATATGGAGGTATTAAGTAATGAGAGAAGAGTAGTTTTTCTAGGAAAAAAAATACTTATGATGGCCCTAGCAAGAGAGGAGTGAAAAATATAGATTGTTTTGAAAAGTTATCTGAAATATAAAAATCATATATAAAAAATTTATCTTAACCTGTGAGTTTTCTTTTTTCTTTATTAGTTTCAACAATTCAAATTCAATGTTGTTTTAGTGACCAGCCGTGACCATACTTATTCACCCTTCCCCCTCAGATTTGTCTGTATGTATGTGTGCTCGTGTCCATGTGCTTTCTGTTGTTTTTTTTTTTTTTTAATTTAATCATAGCTGTGTACATTAATGCAGTCATGGGGTACAATGTGGCGGTTTTATATACAATATGAAATGTTTTCATCAAACTGGTTAACATAGCCTTCACGGCATTTTCTTATTTATTGTGTTAAGACTTTATATTTTACACCTAGTAAATTTCACATGTAGCCTTGTAAGATGCACCGTAGGTGTGGTCCCACCAATTTTTCTGTTTTTAACACTTACATTTTTTACCCATGTTCCATATTTTGACTTAAATTATTACTTACTAAGTGGATATTGTAGCTTACAATTAGGTATTTTAATGGCATATCTTATACAACATATTTTGGAATTATTTTGTGAAAATTTAAAATTTTGCTGGGAAGGCAAGATAAAGGTATTAGAACCTTTCATTTTCAGATGTTAAGGACAGCTATGATAATGAAAGCTAATAGTTTGAAAACAATCTACTAAAAATATAATGGACTAGAATGACCACATACACATGTGAAAGAGAAAAGCACAGGCAGACCCATATGCACATGACTACGCCTGCCTGTTTTTTAATCTAGCTGGCTAAAGAAGCAGACACAAATTCATGGGGTCATGCCAGTCCTTCCTGTTTTTGTTGTTTCCTAGTGCTGGCCAGTTTGGCACATTCTCTAATTCCTAATATTTAGAAATCTTTAAGGTTTTTCTAAGATCAAGAAAATTTATTTATATGATGATAGTCTCTAAACCAGGTAAAGCGTAAAGTTTCGAGGTTTAGTCAAATTCAGCAACGCTCCAATATGCATACAGTTTAATCAAAGTCAGTTTACTTCCTGGGCAGATCCACCTCTAGAGTGAATTACTTAGACTATTCCTTCAGTAAGTGCTAACACACAGACACAGAGACACACACCCACACATTCTCACTAGTACTCTTTTTTTTTTTTTATTAAATCATTCATACATAGATCATAAATACATTTATGCCATTATGGGATTCAATGTGTTGATTATTTGTACAAATTGGAATGCTTTCATCCTATGAAGCAACATAGCCTTCACCACTTTTACCCAATTATAGGATTAAGACATTTATGCTCTACATCTGCTAAATCCAACTTGTACTTGCAATATGTTCCATAGATGTGATCCCCCTACCCACCCTCCCTCTATTGACCCACCCCCCTCCCGTCCCCTCACTCTCCCCTTCCTTCCTTCATCCTTAGGCTATAGTTATGTTACATTTTTCACATGCATGTGTGAGTGATTGTAAATTGGTTTCAGAGTAGTACTGAGTACATGGGATATTTTTTTTCCATTCCTGAGATACTTTACTAAGAAGAATATTTTCCAGTTCCATCCAGGTAAACATAAAAGAGGTAACGTCTTAATTTTTTTTTATGCTGCATAGTATTCCATGGTATACACATACCACAAGTTGTTAATCCATTCATGGGTCAGTGGGCACTTTGGCTTCTTCCTTGACTTGGCAATAATGAATTGGGCTGCAATGAACAATCTGGTGCAAATCTTTATGGGCAAATGATTTTTGGTCCTTTGGATATATACCTAGAAGAGGAAGTGCTGGATCAAACGGCAGGTCTATATTTAGATCCCTGAGTGTTCTCCAAACTTCCTTCCAAAAGAAACATACTAGCTTGCATTCCCACCAACAGTGCAGAAATGTTCCCTTTTCTCGATATCCATGCCAACATCTGTAGTTTTGAGGTTTTGTGATGTGGGCTATTCTTATTGGATTTAGATGGTATCTTAGAGTAGTTTTGGTTTGCATTTCTCTGATGATTAATGATAATGAGCATTTTTTTCATGTGTCTGTAGACCATGCACCTATCTTCTTCAGAGAAGCTTCTGTTCATGTCTCTTGCCCATGATGAAATGGGATCACTTTTTTTTTTTAGTAATTAGTTTGAGTTCTCTATGGATTCTGGTAACTAGATTTTTGTCAGATATATAACTTGAAAAAATCCTCTCCCATTCTGAGGGCTGTCTATTTGCTTTACTTAGTGTGTTCTTGGCAATGCAGAAGTTTTTTAATTTGATCAAGTCCCAGTAATGTATTTTTGATGTTGCTTCAATTGCCTGGGGTGTCCTCCTCATAAAGTATTCTCCCAGCCCAATTTTATCAAACATTTCCCCTGCACTCTCTCTAAGAATTTGTATTGTTTCGTGTCTTAAATCTAAGTCCTTTAACCAGTGAGAGCCAATTTTTGTTAGAGGAGAAAGGTATGGGGCCAGTTTCAATTTTCTACAGGTCGCCAGCCAATTCACCCAGCACCATTTGTTGAAGAGGGAATCTTTTCCCTAATTTATATTTTTAATAGGCTTATCAAAAATCAAATTATGATAAGTGTCTGGATTTACCTCTTGGTCTTTAATTCTGTTCAATACATCCACTTCTCTATTTTTGTGTCAGTACCATGCTGTTTTGATCACTATTGATTTATAGTATAGTCTGAAGTCTGGAAGCATGATTCCTCCTGATTTGTTTTTATTCCTGAATAATGTCTTGGCTATTTGAGGTTTTTTATGTTTTCATATAAAACAAAGTACTAATTTTTCCTGGTCTTTAAAGTATGACAGAGGTGCTTTAATAGGGATCACATTAAATCTGTAGAGTAGTATAGACATTTTAACAATGTTGATTCTTCCCAGCTATGAGGATGGTATATTTTTCCATTTGTTGACATCTTCAGCCATTTATTTTCTCAGGGTTTCATAGTTCTCTTTATAGAGATCATTAACGTCCTTAGTAAGATACACTCGCAGATATTTCATCTTCTTTGGCACTACCATAAAGGGAATAGAGTCCTTGATTGATTTTAACTCACCAGTACTCTTGAAGCCTCACTGACTTTTACCCCGGCAGCAGTTCTAGAGCCAGCAGTATTCAAGGAAATTGAATCTAAATTGCAAATGTTGTGTCTTCCAAATGCATGTGTAGAGTGTATGTGTCTGAAATAATTATACATCACCACTCCTCCCTTGCTTATACCATTAGAAAAAAAATTTAGATTTCTAAAAATAATAAATTAGATTTTTTAATTGACAGAAAATTTGTATGTATTTACCATGCAAAAAATGATATTTTGAAAAAATACACAGAAGAATGATTAAATGTGTATAAATAACAAACACATTCTTCACATCGTATCATTTTTATGCAGTAAAAATTTTACATTCCTCAGTATTTTTCAAGAATATACTATTAGCTCTATTATTATCAATAGTTACCATATTGTACAATAGTTTTCTTGAACTTATTTTTCCTATTGTACCAACATTTTGTATTCACTAACCAATATTTTTCCACACTCACCAGCTGCCTCAGCCTCTGGTAATCATCATTCTATTTTCTACTTCTATGAAGTCAACATTTTTGGACTCCTCATGTAAGTGAGGTCATACAGTATTTGTTTGGATTCCTCATGTAAGTGAGGTCATACAGTATTTGTTTGGATTCCTCATGTAAGTGAGGTCATATAGTATTTGTTTTCTGTGTCTGGTTTTTTCACCAACATTATGTCCTCCAGGTACATCGATGTCATGAATGATTGCCTTCTGTTGATGGCTGAAATAGTATTCCATTATGCATACACATCATTTTCTCTATCCACTCATCTGTTGATCGACACTCAGGCTGATTCCATATCTTGACTATTGTGAATAATGCTATAATCAACACATGAGTGCAGATAACTCTTGCACATATGATTTCATTTCCTTCAGATACATATACATATGTATCTAGTAGTAGAATCGCTGAACCATATGGTAGTTCTATCTTTAGAATGAAAGATAGTTTCATTTTTAGAAACTTCCATATTATTTTTCTGAATGGTCATATTACCATAATTTACATTCCCATCAACAGTGTTCAAGGCTTCCCCTTTCTCTGAATCCCTGTCAACACATTTTATCTTTTGTATTTTTGATAAGAGTCATTTTAACATTTTTTTTTAAATTTGCAACTCTCTGATGATTTGGAAAATTGAGGCTTTTTTCATCCATGTGGCAGATATTTATATGCTTTAAAAAAAATTTTTTTTAAAGAAATATCTACTTGGGTCCTTTGGCCAGATTTAATTGTTTTTATTCATTGCCATTGAGATATTTTTGTTCCTTATATGTTTTTGATATTAAGCCCTATCAGATGTATGGTTTGAATTCTGTAGGTTGTCTTTTTCCTCTGTTGATTTTTCCTTTGCTGTGAAGAGCTTTTTATTTGCTATAATTTCATTTGCCCACTTCTGCTTTTGTTGCCTAGGCATTTGTGGCCATATCCAAAGTTCCTTCCTGGAATCATGTTGTGGATCTTTTTCTCAAGTTTTCTTTTAGAGTTTCATAGTTTTGGATTTTACATGTAGGTTTTTAATTCATACTGAGTTACTCTTTGTGTATACTATTAGGTAAGGGTCTAATATTAGTCTTCTACATGTGGATATCCAGTTTTCACAATACTATCTTCTGATAAAAACTGGCCATTCTTCGTATGTATTCTTAGCACCTGTGGTGAAAATCATATTCATTTCTGGGCTCCCCATTTTGTTCCATCTATCTATGTGTCTGATTTCTAGAGCAGTGACATAGTGTTTTATTCACTAGAGCATTATAATATATTTTGAAATTAGATTGGGTGATGCTTTCAGCTTAGTTCTTTTTGCTCACCATTGCTTTGGCTCCTCAGGTTCTTATGTGGTTCCATAAGATTTTAGGACCAGTTCTTCTGTTTGTGTGATGAACATTATTGATATTATGATTAAGAGTGCTTTGAATTGTAAGTTACCTTGGACATGATGAAAATTTAAACAATATTAATTCTTCTAACACATAAGCATATCTTTCCATTTATTTGCGTTTTCTTCATTGTGTTTCACTAATGTTTTCTGCTTTTCAGTTGAGAGATCTTTCAAATCCTTGAATAATTTTTTTTCCTAATTATTTTATTTCTTTCTCACAGTTATCATAAATTGGATTATTTTCTAGATTTTTTTTCAGATAGTTTACTATGAAAGTATAGCAACAGCATTGATTTTTGTTTGTTTTTGTTTGTATCCCTTAATTTTACTGAATTTGCTTAATACTTGTTAACAATTTCTAAGTTGAGACTTAAGGATTTTTACATATAAAATCATGTTCTTGCAAAGAGCAACAATTTAACTTCTTCCTTTCAAATCTGGATCCTCTTTTTATTCTTCCTTATACCTAACTTTAATCACTAGAATATCCATAACTATATTGAATATAAGTGGCAAGATTGTCTCAGAGGAAAAACTAAGCTTTTCACAGTTAAGTCTGATGTCAGCTGTAAGTTGCCATACGTACACTTTCTTAGGTTGAAGTACATTTTTCTATAATTATTTTGTTGAGAATTTTTATTATGAAAGAATGTTGAATTTTGACACATGCTTTTTTTCTACAAATATTGAAATCAGCATGTAATTTTTGCCCTTTATTCTGTTAATGTGACATTTCACAGTTACTGATAGATGTATGTTGAATCATCTTTTTATCTCTGGAATGCATACCACTTGATCATGTTGAACGATTGTTTATTTATTTATTTATTTAGTTTTAGACAGAGTCTCAGTCTGTCATCCTGGCATTATAGGTCAAAGCAACCCCAAACTCTGGGGCTGAAGTGATCCTCTTGCCTCATCCTCCTGAGTAGCTGGGACTATTGGCACGTGACACAATGCCCATCCATTTATTTTCTAATTTTTAGTAGAGATGGGGCATGATTTTTGCTTAGGGTGCTCTCAAACTCCTAAGCTCAAGCAATCCACCCACATCAGCTGCCCAGAATGCTAGGATTATACGTGTCAGCCACTGCGTCCAGCCTGAAAGATCTTCAAAAAAACTTCAGAATATTGTAGGGGTACAAAGGTTTGGTTACATAAACTGCTTTTGTACTGCCAGATTCAAAGTTATAAGTGTGGCCATCACCTAGACAGTGTGCACTGCACCCATTAGGTGTGAATTTCCTCATCCCTTCTTCCCCTCTTCCATCCATTTGGATTTGATGAGTGTTACTTTCATGTTTACATAAGTGATCATAGGCTAGTTCCAATTTAATAGCAAGTCCTGTAGTGTTTGCTTTTTTCATTTTTGTGACACTTCACTTTGAAGAGCGGTCGCCAGTTCATTCTGGTTTTTACTCCCCCATTTTTTTATGGCTTGCTAGTACTTCATGTACTACTATAACTGTACTACAACTCTACTACTCCAGTAACCACATTTTGTTAATCCACTCATGTATTGATGGGCACTTGGGTTGTTTCCACATCTTTGCAGTAATGTATCATACTGTTATAAACATTCATGTGTAGGTATCTTTATTTTTTTTTCTATAAAATGTCCTTTTTCCCTTTGGCTAAATACCCAATGGGGTTGCTGGATCGAATGGTAGGTCTACTGTTAGTTCTTTGAGCAATCTCTGTACTACTTTCCATAGAGGTTGTACGAGTTTGCAGTCCACTGACATTGTGAGTTTTCCTGTCTCTCAGCATCCATGCCAGCATCTATGACTTTGGAATTTTTTGGTAAAAGCCATTCTCATTGGAACTAGATGGTATTTTAATATGGTTTGGATTTGCATTTCCCTAATAATTAGAGATATTGAGACTTTTTTCATATGTTTATTGGTCATTAATCTATCTTCCTTTGAAAAGTATTTGTTCATGTCCTTTGCCCACTTTTTAAACAGGATAGTTTGTTTGTTTCTTGCTGATTTGCTTCAGTTCTTGTCAATTCTGGTTATCAGACATTCATTGGATCTATAGCATACAAATATTTTCTCCCATTCTGTAGGTCGTCTATTAGCTCTAATAATTGTTTTCTTGGCTATGCCGAAGTTTTTTAATTTGATCAAGTCCCATTTACTTATTTTTGTTGCTATAAATACTTTGGGTTTGTCATAAATTATTTGCCTTGGCCAATGTGTATTACCAAATGACCTTTCCTATATGTTGTTAATTCAATGTCAGAATTTTTATTATTTCAAACTAGTAAGAGGATAAAAATGTTTTTGTTATATGGATAGTGTCTATAACATTTCAGTCCAGGCTACTAGTGTGTCCATCACCTAAAGTTGTTTCTTTTATCTGATAGATATGCTTTACATGTCCCCTTGCCCCTTACTGATTCTCAGTGACCTTTAGTTCTCTCTGTGCCCATGTGTGCCCATAAATAAGTTTCAAATTATTAGAGAGTACATGTGATGTTTGTTTTTCTATTCCCTATTTCACTCAGGTTAATAATACCTATTTCCATCCATCTTTCTGCAAATAATAGTTTGTCATTCCTTGCTGAGTAGTACTCGATGGTATGTATTCACCACATTTTACTGATCAACTCATTAAATGATGGGCACTTTGTTTGATTCAACATCTCTGCAATGGTGAATTGTGCTGCAATAAAAAATTCAATTGAAGTTTTCTTTCGATAAAATTACTTAATTTTCTTAGGGTAGATATCTAATAGTGGTA
Organism: Otolemur garnettii; assembly: GCF_000181295.1. Taxonomy (NCBI): domain Eukaryota; kingdom Metazoa; phylum Chordata; class Mammalia; order Primates; family Galagidae; genus Otolemur; species Otolemur garnettii. The sequence goes on along the minus strand of NW_003852425.1, from coordinate 12,568,114 downwards.
TTAGGTTCAAAGACAAGTCTATATGCACTTCCTTGAGAAATCACTGCATGGAGTGATTTCCATAGAGGTTATACTAATTTGCAATACCACCAATAGTATATTTGCATCCTTTTCTCTCTTCATTCATGTCTGCATCTATTGTTTTTGGATAGTGTAATAAAAGCCATTCCAACAGTGGAAAGGTGATACCTATTCATTTTCCTGAATGGTGATATTGAGCTTTCAGAATTTAAGGCAAAGGAGTTATCAGTTAAATACATAATATTTATATAATTATATATAAGTTTTCAAAGCAATAGAGAGGAAATAATATTACATAAAGGATTGTATAGGTGATGCTTAAGTTGTAACATAATAATTACATAAGAATATAATTTCCTACTGGAATTCACGTATGCCAATAAATATTTTTTATTTTTTATTGAATACTTATTTTCAAAGAAAAATTATCATAGCATTATGTGTCCTAACATTAATTGCAATAAAATGTTCATTTATAACATGTTAGATTAAAAGTTATGTTATATCCTTATGAAGAAATGAGAATTAGACAAAATTTGTGATATAACATAGATAGATAACATAACCATATAGAGAAAATAGAAACAAATTCTTTTTTTGTGTATAATTCAGATATGTTAAATTTTAGACATGTTGAATCTATATTTGTTGTTCTATGACTGCTTTCATATTCAAAACAATATGTAATTTGTAACTTAAAGAATTATATAAATAATCAAAGAAAATATTTGTCAATATATGTATGTATTTGTATATATATACATATATATGTATTTGTACATACAGTTGGACACTCTTCTTATAGAAAAATGCTACCATTGGCTGGGCATCCATAACAGAGTGGTTACACCGAGGCTGGTAGGTTCAAACCCAGCCCGCGCCAGCTAAGCAACAGTGACAACTGCAACAGAAAAATACCCAGGCGTTGTGGCAGGCATCTATAGTCCCAGCTACTTGGGAGGCTGAGGAAAGAGAATTGCTTAAGCCCAAGAGTTGAAGGTTGTTGTGAGTTGTGATACCATAGCACTCTACTGAGGTCAACGTAGTGAGACTGTCTCTCAAAAAAATAAATAAATAAATAAAAAGAAAAAAGAAAGAAAGAAAAGAAAAATGCTGCCATCACATCTCAGCATCTTGTGGCAGAAGGACTCAGGTCTCTTTGTTTCTTCACATTTCTGTTCTAGGGCAATAGTATTTCTATCTGAGGATTATTTTATCTTTTGTATTTCTCTGTCTACAGATAGAAGAAATTGTCATGGGGAGGGATAAAAAATGTGAGGTCAATGTCTTTACTGTGCTCACATTCTCCTGCTAAGTCACTGCAGATTCTGACAGAACAAGAAACCATTTCATTGATTACAATATGAATGGCCTCTGTCTATTGGTATAAACACACAAAGCAGAGAATCTTTTAGGACCTTGTTATAAAAAGACCAGGATATGAGAAGAATGACCTACAGAAGGGGAGGAAATCCACTCCTTTCCTCACCTCATTGGTGTCTGTTTTGCAAGCTGATTGATGCTCAAGGAATACAAAACTGTACATCTTCAGTTTCATTAAAATGCCTAATAGTTTGAGGGTCCAAGATAAGACAAAATTTGGTAGATAGTCCTAAAGAGAGGTTCTTTCTAAATTACTGCCCAGAGTTTAACACGGGGGCATTTTTCTCTGTGTGTGCACTCAGCTTAACTAGGACGTACACACACACAGTCATATCTAGTGTAACTGTTTTCTTTTTCATTTAAAAGAGAATTGTTTTTACTTTTAATTTTAGGGAAAAGACTATGAAAACCATTGTGATTTTAATTCATAGATATGACTGTACTCATTCTAAAAGTGATCTTTGATCTTTAGAGTTTACTTTCCTTCTACTTTTTAATATTACAACCTGGTTTAGTCTGAACCATCCTCTAACACACTAAAAATTTTAAAAGAGGATTTTTTCTATGCATTTATCTGACAAGGTGATGCATCCTTTTGAAGTTTTGTCTTCCATCACATCATGATGGCCTGTCACTCATGTGACAGGGGGTTTAAGATGAATGGAGTTAAGGAGAAAGGTCAAATAAAATGCACTGCCAGAGTCTGGCATGACACAATCCATCAAATGAAAGAGCAAAACCCCTTTAGCCTGTAAGCATTCAATTACAAATTGTCAAATGCTCATGATATTCTAAACCACTGGGATGAACTCGAACTGAATGTTAGCTTCAAATAAAGAAAATGGTAATTAAGTCAGTGAAAATAAAGTTGAACACCAAACGTTCTAGTTCCAAGCATTTCTCTTTTTTAGATGGACACCATGATATGTTGCATCTTCACAATTTGATGTTATTACTGGCATTTAAAAGTCTATTCATATTTACAATAAGCTGTTAGGAAAATGCTTTAAATAGAACACAAGTCTAACTCAATGAGTTAAAAGATAGGCAATGAACTCACATACCAACTATTACAATGTAGGGTTTTATTTTTTGTTATCTTAGAGTTGGACACTTGGCAAAAAATCAAGGAAAACATAAATTTGGATACTCTTAAGGATAAAGTGGTTATATTCTAGAGGGAAAGAAAAGTGTATGATGGCCAAAGGGGCAAATGTGCTTGTAGTTGAATGACTAGCTTGATTAATTACAAACATGAAGGTTACAAATATGGATGTCAAAGTTACTTCTCAGTTATTTTTAATCTTTTACTACTAAATTTGGAATTTATGTCCCTATGAATATTAAAATAAATTATCATTAGAGCTCTAAGCAGTTAAAAGTCAATAATATTTTCTGAAAGAGATGACATAATGTATAATTTTGAAATTAATTAATTCCCATAAGAACTCATAGGAAAAGATCAGTTAGCAAAAATAATCATTTGAAAAAAATAAATCTATTGTCCATGGATAACTCCCTACTCTTTTTACTTAGAGGAGGTATTTCCTTAATTATTTCTAAAAAGTTCTTTCAAATACCCTAATTAAATTCTTCTTTGTAAGTTAAAAAAATCACCTGAAACTTAATGTTTTTTTCAGCCTGATGAAATTTATTTCCCATGTTTGAATTAATGATCTTGTCCTCAAATATGAAATTTATATGTTCCTTTCAATAATTCAGACTGATCTTAAAAACACAGAATATTTTTATATTTTAATTTGAATTTAACTGATTCCAAAGCAAAACTAGTCCTAAGAGTCATCCATAATATAAATTAATTCATGATAAAAACGATTTAGTACATATTTTTAACAACTTCCCTTGTGCTATATAAAATTCCAAATTTTACATTTATCAGACATTTCCATATAAATGTAAAATGAGAACAGCTTGTGTATGTAATTTTTTGCATATGCCTTGGCAACAATTCCCCATGCTTATCATAGGGTCTACCACCATCCCCAGGATCATAACTAATGACTTTGTTGTAAGACTAATCACTTTGTAAGACAATGTTTCCAGTGCATGAAACAATCTAAAATATACAGGCATGTACCATAATGTTTTTAAGAATGAAATTCTTAACATAAAACATAATTCACTACTCCATTTAAAATACATAATTCACTACTCCATTTAAAATTATGGAAAACCAATAGATTTTTCAGAACCATTCATTACAAAATATTTTGTCTTTGAAAGCACTCCTGAAGTGATATGGAAATTTTCAAATGTTATTAATTTTGTAAATGCTACTAAAGTCTTTACAGTATAAATGAAATTGACTAGATTATAATTTTAGAAGATTATTTATTGCTGTAAAACCCTATATAGTTAACCACCTTCCTGCCCTGACCACCTTCTTAAGTTGGCCTAATTTTCACAGATCAGATGTGCAGAAATAAGGAAGAGAGCTAAGCTTTGTGTCAACTGTGACAAATCATCACAAATTTCTGACAAATTTATTGATCTGTGGTAAAATCCTATGAGATGATAACCAAAACGCATATTCCTTTGATCTTTAAATTTAATGATAAAACTTACACATGTAGACAAGTAGTTGAACACTGACAGCAAAATTGGAAAGTACACAAGTTGGCTCAGAAAATATCTAGAAAGAAATATGTGGATAAAAAATATTCCACATTAGTTAATACAATGAAATGTCTTCACTGTGAAGGAAGCTAACATGCCCCTTGACTCCCTCTAAAGAAAAAAGTTTTTCTGAAAGTAGTTTATTTATATAAGACCATCCTTCCATCACCACGTTGGCATTCTGGACACATTACCTAAGCACACAAAAGAATTTAATGTTGTAGGCCTTTGGTTAAATCACAGGAGATGTTAAAAAACAAAATATTGAGTTTGGCCTTGCCAATGGGTCTGGAAATTGTTAATTCACATAATATGATTGTGGGCTCTTGCGTGTCATGCCTGGGGTTAGTAAGAAATGATACTCCTTTGGACTTCCAGATGTCACACATCAAAGTTATTATCTGTGTTCATGTAGTGAGTGCTTTAAGCAAGATAGATATATAGAGAGAGGATCCTCCTAAATTGCTACATGAATTTGGCTGGAGACCAGAAGGAAAGACTCCTGTTTACAATGTACATTTACAATACAATGAACTTCTGAAAAAATTTGGTACCTAGCATAGAGTGAATGGCTTTGTATCCTAAAGTAGCATAGTTTAACTTAATAGATTTAAGAGTCCATTCAAATGGGTGAAAGAAGTTGATTATGCTAATCAAACACAGACAATTTAAAAGTGTTTACTACTCACAATGAAAAATACTCATCAGTTGCCATTTAAAATGATATTTAAAATAATGTCTTTGTTTTTCACTATTGTAGAAAATTTATATTAGTCACGTGAGAAAATAATCCCAACATCTGATAGTTGTTGCAAAATTCTGCTATTCAAAATTCAATTCAGTAAAAGCAAGTGAAAGAATCTACACACAAGTTTAAAAAAATTATGTCTTTGTTGTAAAGTGATTTTTGGTCGCCTGGATATATACCTAGTAGAGGAATTGCAGGATCAAACATCAGGTCAACTTTTAGTTCCCTAAGTGTTCCCCAAACTTCTTTCCAGAAGGGATTTATTAATTTGCATTCTCACCAGCAGTGCAGAAGTGCACTGTAGTCCAATTCATAATTACCAAGTCATGGAAGCAGCCCAAGTGCCTACTGACCCATGAATGGATTAACAAATGGTGGTATAGGTATTCCATGGAATATTATGCAACCATAAAAAACATGGAGACTTTACCTCTTTTATGTTTACCTGGATGGAACTGGATCATATTATTCTTAGTAAAGTATTCAAGAATGGAAAAAAATATCCAATGTACTCAATACTATTATGAAATCAATATATAATCACCCACACTTTCACATGAAAGATATAACACAATTATAACCCAGAAAGAAGGAGAGAAGATGAGGGTGAGGGGAGAGGAGGGAGGTAGATGGGTGGCAGGAAGGTAGTCAGTGGGACCTCACCTACTGTCCACATTGCAAGGGTACATGTCAAATGTATTAATAGTAGAGTATAAATGTCTACACTCAACAAATAAGTGAGGTGAACGCCATGTTAATCAGTTTGATGTAAACATTCCAAATGGTATGTAAAATCAGCACATTGTATCCCATGAATGCAGTAATGGACACAGTTATGATCTAATAACAAAAAAAATTATGTAAGGCTCAAATGAAATATTTTCAGATGAAATGAGTATTTCTCTGTAGTACCAGAGCACCAACCTATACCACAAGAAATGATCAAGATCCACAGGGAGAAACAGATTACCAGAAAAAGCAAATAGGTGATGAATAGGAAAGATTATTTTTTCCTTTAATTTCTTTAAAAAAAACTCTTTAAACCAAAAATAATATGTGCTAGGGTTTACTTTATGTAAAATATGTAACAATGCTAGCACAATGAAAAGATGACTGGAAATTTAAACACTATTAATCAGTTTTACACAACTGACAAATTAACTAAATCAGGCATCCTCAAACTATGGCTCACGGGCCACATGCGGCCGGCCTAGGACATTTATTCCACCCACTGGGTGTTTTTGCATGGCTGCCTGTCCTGCTTGGCAGCCGACTAGTCCCAGGGTCCTCAGTCCAGTCCTCCAATGGTCTGAGGGACAGTGAACTGGCCCCCTGTTTAAAAAGTTTGAGGACCTCTGAACTAAATACTGTATTCAATACCTACAGAACACAAGCCAAAGTGCAGATGAGATTTTTACTATAATGGACTTTAAGTTGCATTATAAAGCTTAATAAATTTCAATATCTTGTAATGTTTTGAACATATTTCTGACTACACCATATGTGACTTAGGTATTAATCATCAGAAAATATCAAAACAAAATCCCCAATTCTTGGAAATTAAGTAATGTATTTTTAATAAATCCTGTGAGTTTAATGAATCAGGAGAGAAGTTAGAAAACATTCTAGTTTGAATGAACAACAGAAAACTAACAGTTTGTGGAATGTAGCAAAGCAAGATTTGAAGTAATTGTGGAGGCTAAATGCTTATATTAGAATGGAGGAAAGATTTAAAAATCAATAAGCTAATAGTCTTTCTTAAAAGTGGGAAAAAATGAACTGGAACAATGTAAGTGGAAAGAAGGAAATTTAAAGATAAGTGCAAAAATCAATGACATAGAAAACAGACAAACAATATAGAAAATTGGCTGAGTCAATGCTGATTTTTTTGATAAGACTAATAAAATCTATCAGCCTTAATAAAGACCAAGTAAGAAAACAAAAAGAGAAAATATAAATTACCGATATCAGAGACAAAAAGAGAAGGCAATACTACCTATCCCAACAATGCAAATATAATGCAAAGGCCAACAGACTTTGTGTCCATTAATCCAACATCTTAGCATTACGGACAAATTACTTAAAGGACACAAATTATCAAAAGTTAAGTGAACAGAAATAGACAATCTGCAGAGAAATACCTCAGTCTAAACCATTTGGGTATAATCCAGATTTTCTCAAAAAATAAACTCAGGTACTGATGTTTTATTTAGAGTGAAGCCGAGCAAATATTTTTAGAAGAAATAATACTGCCCTTATCCATATTCTTTCAGAAAGTGGCAAAGGAGAGAACTCTCCAAATTTGTTTTGTGAAGCTGAACCTGACAAATGCATTATAACAGAAGAAACTGCTGATCAACGTTCTTCATGAACACAGACATCAAAATTCCAACAAAATATTACCCAATTATGTAAAACAACACATACAAAGCATCATAACTATTTCATCAAGTGGAGCTTCTTCACATAATGCAAAGTAAGGTAGGCATTTATTATTCGTTTAATGTAAATCACCCTATTGGCAGAAAAAAGGGAATATAAGCAATATGGTCAATTCAACAGATGTCCAAAGAGCATTTTACCAAAAATCAATACCCATTTGGGATGAAATAAAACCTCTCAAGTATCTCCAAATAGAATAGAATTTCCTCAATCTGTCAAAGTTCATTATATAAAACCTGCAGCTGACATTATACTTAGTGCTGAAATATTGAATATTTTGCCTCTAAAATCACAAAATGGCAATGATGCTTACTCTTACTAATTTTACTCAATATTATTTTAAAATTCAAAGCAACTTAATACAGCAAGAAGAATGAATAAATAAATAGATATAATATCCTAAAGTAAAAAGTATGACTGCCATTAAAGAAAGCTCACAAAATATACAAAATAAAAATAAAGTGAATTTCACCATGTTTAGGACACAAGATCCGAAAATTTAAAATCAATTACATTTTATAAACTACTAAAAATGTGTAAAAACTTTAAATTCTATTCCATTAACATTGAAAAAAGCTTAGAAATAAAGCCAATAAAAATTGGCCAAAGAACGTTTACACTGAAAGGACAACTCTTGCTCAGAGAGCGAAAGTTGTTTAATCAGAGGCATAACACTTTTCATACACAAAGACTTAGAATTAGAGTATATCAGTAGGTCACAAGTAGATGTATAGATTTACCCCAACCTTAGTAAAAATCCCAACAGGTTTGTTTTTGTTGGTTTGTTTGGGTTTTTTAAGTGGAAATTTCCAGGCTGACTCTAAAATTTTTATGGCAATAGAACATGTGAATAAGCAAAGAGATTTTAAAAATGATTTGGGGATAGGCAAATCTTTGACTTATACAAAGATTCTAGGACACAAAAAAGACTAATCATTAAAAAGAAATTAAGTTTGAACAAAAACCAACTTCCACTCCTCATGAATAGCTTGGCATGACTAATCAAATGAGCCGTACCTAACAAACGCAATCAGCGTAACTGGGTTCTTTGTATCCTCAATGGATCCGCAACAGTAAAAAAATCTGTATCCCAAATTTAAAAATAATTCCTAATGTTTAATAGTAAAAAGAGACAATCTAATAAAATAATGGAGAAAAGACTTGAATAGTCACTTCACATGAAAATAGTTCAAAATCATTCATCAGGTTAATGAAAATTAAATGACATAATCATTTCATGCCCAATAGAAAATCCCAATTCAGAAAGACGGCAGCTGCAGTGACTCTTGCCTCTGATCTCAGCACTCTAGGAGGCCTCTGCAGGTGGTCTGCTTGAGCTCAGGACTTTAAGACCAGCCTGAGCAAGAGCAAGACCCCTTCTCTACTAAAAATCGAAGAAATGCCAGATCTGGTGGCAGGAACCTATAGTCCCAGCTACTCAGGAGGCTGAGGGAAGGGGATCTCCTCCGCCTAAGAATTTGTGGTTGTTGTGAGCTATGGCACCATGGCACGCTACTAAGGGTGACAAAGTAAGACTATCTCCAAAAAAAAGAAAAAAAGAAAAGAAACCACAAAGACTGAAAACAGCAAATATTGGTGAACATTTGGAGTGCCTGGAACTTTAATCAATTGCTAATGAGAATATAAAATAGTACAAGTACCTTTGGAGAACTGTTTGGCATTTTTCTATGTAAGTAAATGTAACACTACTCCATAACCCAGCTATTCCACTGCTGGCTATTTACCCCAGAGCAATAAAAACATATTCAGACAAAATGAGGGGTGCAAGAATATTTATAACTGTTTTATGTGTAACAGTCAATGACTTAAGAGCCAAACTGTCTTTCAATAGAAATATATTAGCTGTTACATTCTCACAGTGAAATACTGTTCAGCAACAAAATTAATAAACTAGAGATTTACACAACAACATGGATGAGTCTCTAAAACAGTTTGTCCAGAGGGAAGAAAAAAAAGAAAAAATTAGAGGCAATAAAACGGTAAACCCTAAAGAGGAAGTACTATGTAATTCCATTTGCATAGCACCAAACCCCCTGAAAACTAATCCACAGTGTTCAGAGTTACAACAGTGGCTCCTTACGTCAATGGAGGTTGACAGGAAATTACTATGAGGGAACTTTCTGTATTAATGGAAATCCTCTACAACTTCATTTGAGTGTTATTTACAAAGGTATATTAATTTGTCAAAATGCATTAATAGGGATGTATTTAACATTTTATAGTTGTTACCTCAATAAAAACAATAAAACCTTGGCAATATACCCTTCAACTTTAAAGACCCAAAGAGTATAAGCAGACACTTGTTAAATCCATCGTCCACAAACCGTATAGTAATCTTTGAAAATCTTTAAAGTTATGTAACCTATTTATTTTTCTTTTAATAGTTCTGACCATCATGGTTTGAATGTGTTCCCTCCAAAACTGAGATCTTGAAATGTAACAAGGAAAGTGATGGTATTCAAAGATGTGTGGCCTTTAAGAAGTGATTCAGTCATGGGGGAGCTTCCCTTCGTGAAGTAAATTATAGACCTTGTAAAGAGGCTTTGTCCAGCCTTTGGCTATGGCCATCCTGTCCTCCACCAGGTAAAGACCCACCGTTCCTGCCTCCAGAAGATGCTGCCTCACCTAATAACCCAGCCTGCCAACACGTTGACCCTGGACTTCCCAGCCTCCAGAATCATGAGAGAATACATTTGCTCTTAAATATCATTAAATCTGTAATGTTCTGTCACACGGAGCACAAAATGTACTAGAAAACACGGATTCTGGTCAAATTTTCAGTCTTCGGACTGAAACAATAAAAAGAGGAGTTAGGACAGCTTCACTGATCAGAAACAAAAAGGTAACTTCTGGGTAATATTGTTGTTCTTTCTGGGTGAAAGATAAGATGACAAGATCCCTATTTTGCTCAGAAAGTGTAGTAAGAAAGTTTAGCCTACAAGTGAGAAAATTTACATGAGAACAGAAGAACTTTCTGATACCTTATTTATGAAACCTGAACAAATTTCCCCAAATAACTTTCAGATTCTCTGTTTCTGGAGATGCTAACAAAGAGGAAATGATTTTTCATATTAAAGATGCCCCTCTCCATATAAATTCTGCAATTTCTCGATATCCCTTCCAGTTCTAGGAATGGGGCTACCTAGGGATAAATAAATGTAGAAACAGAAAGCATTAAAGCATTTTGTGACTCCACAAGCTCCTGAGCATAATTCATACCTTAGAAAAAAGAAAACTCAATTTTATGCCTTTGAGAAGGTAGGTTATGTGTCCCTTAAGCCCAAAGTGACATAGTATAAATGAATTGCTACATTTTTAGAAATATATCAAGTAAAACACTGCTAGAGGTTACAGTATGGAAATGAATATTCTTCCTAAATGTCAAAATATATAAATATTCATACCACAGACATTGCAGCCTACACTCTAACTCACTGCCTACTTTATGCCATTGGAGTGAGAAACTCGTGAGAATGGCTTTTCGTGTGATCATAATATTAACATTGTAATGAGGAAACGTAGTTATTAAATTACAAATGAGTACAAGCACAAACACTTCTAGGAAGTGTATATTGTTTTCTAAGTGTTTTGTGTGCTCACAGTTCATGAAACTTGCTAGTTGATATATATATCTATATAATCAAATAAAGAAGTAAAATACATATAAGACACAAAATGTAAGTTTTAGAAGGGAGGGAAATGACAACAACAACAAAACAAAAAATACAACCCAAATGACTATGAAGCATTTATTACCTTGGAAAATGATATTGTACTGAAAAGAGACATAAATTTGACAAAAACAAACAAAAATATCCTATGACTGAAAGGAAAAATAAAATTTTGTAGAAATAAGTTTTCTAAAAACTGATGGTTGGGCAATGCTGGCACATGAACATTGTTGCCATCAGGCTAAACCATTTCTGATACTCCTAGTTGTTCATATCACTGCTAAGAGCAGTGTGAGCATGTGCGTGTGCACGCCAGCACACACGGCAAATGCCCTCCCAAGCTTCAGTCTTTAGATCATTACTAAGGTAAATATATACACTCTTGAGATAACAAAGTAGTCCATATATTAATAATAAAACTATGAATACCTCTGAGTTTACAGAAATCTCTCACTGGGAAGATGCAAGATAAATGCAAAACTGAGGAGAAATTTGGAGAATAAGAAGAGAAATTCAAATTAGAAATATTTTAGTCTTAGGCTGGGTGCGATGGCTTGTGTCTGTAGTCCTAGCACTCTGGCAGCCAAGGTGGGTGGATTGCCTGAGCTCAGGGGTTCAAGACCACCCTGAGCAAGAGTGAGACCCTTGCCCAAGGTGACAGGCATGTATAGTCCTAGCTACTTAAAGGCTGAGGCAAGAGGATCACTTAAACTCAAGAGTTTGAGGTTGCTGTGAGCTACGACACATTAGCACTCAACCCCAGGGTGACAGAGTGAGAATCTGTCTCAAAGAAAAAAAAAATACTATTTTTCTTAAAGGTCTCTGAGTTTTATGATAATTAACCTATTGAGGTTACAAAATAAGAAATACTAGCATATAGAATGCATGTGTTTTATCATTTTCTTTAAATTTATTTTGTTAAAGCTGTGTGATTAATAATGTTTCAATTAAAAGCCTTTAGAAAGAATAACTCCATATTGTTGAAGTCCTGTATGTACTGGGTTAACAACTATGTGAAGTGATTTTCAATATTGAATACCATTCGATCTTTAGCCAGTAACTCATCAATAAAATAGATATTAAAGGTCCCTGTTAGAATCATTAAATCAAGAGGAGAAAAGGAGTTGGCTCTATCACAGATATACATATATCAAGAGGTCCCATAGTCCAATCTTCCCTTGATTCATAAATTCTCACAGTCTTTATTGTTCTTGAATATATCCATCAATTAAACATTGAATGATAGCTTTCTTAGTTAATCTTTTGTTTGAGTACTTTGTTTTAAGAAATATGTGTTCTTTCAATAAATACCTGGCAAAAAATAACATTCCCTATACTTGAGATTCAGTTGCAATTTTATGTTTTATTGAGACTAAAAATACCATTTTTGGGGGGAGGAAAGAGGCATTGAGTTAATGTGTTAGTACTTTATCAAATATACACTTGATATTATGTCTTGTATTTCACTTCTGTTGAATCATTTCTGTCATTTACAAGCTTTCAACTTTATGGGAATAAAAAACATAGCCATTATAAATTTAAAAGCTTTAGTATTTAGGTGTTAATGTTGGTATATTATAGATCATAAACATAATTTTAAAGAAAAATTCAAGATTATTTCCTCCTTTGGATCAATATCGTGTGAGTAGTCTTAATAAAGTCAGATTTATTTCACTCTGCAAAAGATGAACATTTTTTATGGAACTATTATGATATGACTTGGACTAGAATTGAATGTTTAATTTGGTAGAAAAATTTTCTGATTTCAAGATATCATGCAACAATTAAAATAACATTTCCACAAATTACATTAGACAAAAGATGGCCTTCAATTCAATGTACTAGATTTTGTTGAAAGACAGTTTGACATGGGTTTATCCTGCTTCTGTATATCTTGGAAATAGACATGGTGACTGACCCTTGTTCTGTACTATCTTTTCAGGGATATTTACGCAGCAAAAAGCCTCAGAAGACACAGATAGTGTCTCTCTCTGGAGCAAAGAGTTGACATGCTTACTCCCCATTATGAAAAACGTAGGATGCCTCAGCTCATGGTTTCTGTCTTATAATGCAAACCACTGAACATCAGGCATCAATCTGACCTACCGGCATCCCCCAGCCCTGAGAGGAAAATACACAAACGTCCATTGTGCTGGTGGTGAGGTGAGTAATAAAGTCCTTTAAGTCTCTGCCTAGTAGCTTCTGTCAGCATCCCTGAAACTGTGGCAGACTAACTTGTTTGCTTGCTGGTAGGATATAATTTCAGACCTTTCACCATTCTGGATGGTTGATAATGAGAGTGGAGAATGTAATGTTCACAGAGGTGTCATTCTAAAAGGGGAAGTCTGAGGACCTCTTGGGCTAGGAAAGGAATACAGAATGACTCTTTGGGATCTGGTAGTGAATGTTCTTGCCTTGTAGTGGGAAAAATGAAAGGGGGATAACTACCTTCCCTGTCCTGCCTGTTAATAAACAAGAGTTAGTATGTAGAATTTCACAGTGGAAAATAGCTAATTTAAAACAATCTGTGCCAATGTCACCTTGATTGTTACTCTATTCTGAAGTGTAGGAGAGTGTTGAGGCAGGGGTATTATTATCACAATGGAGCAGAAAATCCACAGCATTGCTAAAAGTCCACAGAGCTATGGCAATTAAAACAATATGTCCCAAAGCTGAAACAAATTTTCGCAATGAGAACTTTGCAATTCACTATAAAGTTTTGGGAACACAGAAAACAAGAAATTCTCTTGGTTGAGCCATTAGCAATGGTGAATTAAAAATAAAACAAATGCAAAGCTTTGTTTAAATGCTCAGAATCCCTCTCTGTCTTCATAGCCTTTGTTTCATTTCACTCCCTGTAATCTACCCCTGTTGAAGATTAAACTGGAAGATTCATGTTAATCTCTTTAAGGCCACAAAATGTGAAAACGAATGCTTTTCATAGAACCATCTGGGAAACTGTAGTGGATTGAGCAGTGGCCCTAAAGAGAAATGACCACCTTCTAACCCCTGACACTTATGAGGAATGGCACAGGAAGTTCCAGGCACAGAACTGTGACACAACCACATACCAAGAAACTGCTGGCTTCTGTGTCTGGGAGAGTATAAATTGCTATTGTCTTAAGCCACCAAGTTTGTTTATTAGGACAACTCTAAAAATTAAAGTCACTATTTGTTGTTCATGATAAAGCCCTGTTATCCAATAAGACTGGCTGAAACAAAATTGCTGATGGAACTTGCACTGACCAGATTCCACTGACCTGCACCAGGGTCCATCCTTACCAAAATGTAGTATAATTCAGCATCATTGACTTGAGGTCTATGTCTACGATTTTCCAGGATACCATGTTACCATTCCAATGTCATCAGCCATTGCTATCGAGGTTCACACCACTGTAGCCCTTGAAATTAATCTGTATGCTATTTATTTCCTGCACCATTTTCTGACGATAGTGTGAAATTCGTTGTAAAAGCTATTCAATCATGAACTCATAGTACTTGACGTTCCTTCCACATGACCATCAGGTAGTGTTGAATATTGGAATGGTGTCTTCAGTATCTTTCAAAAGTATTTCTAACTCTATATCTATCATTTATTATTTGTCTAAACACCTTAGTAATACAGTTTTGACATTAAATGTATTTGTGCCTAGAAAAAGGTCATTTTTACTCCTTCCTGGTGATCATCAGAGGGCAATGAAAGGGGCCATAGGTTGGTTGAGAACAACACAGACACATATCCTGTAGTGACCCATGTAAGTTTTATATTGGATCTCCATTAGTTTACAAAGTTCCCTTGTCAGCCTTGCATCTCATCCTTCTGGATGAAAAGGAGTGTATGAGTAGAAATAATGCTTGTAATTATAGCTTCAACCAAGTGAAAAACTCCAGACTTGTGGCAATGAAGGAAAAACCACCCACTGCCCTTACAGGGAATATCTTGGGCCGTTGAAAGGTTGGGGCAGAAAAACATTAATTGCCCTTTTGGTCTTCAGAGCCATCCCTAGAGCCCTCCTTGAAGGAAAATATACTGGGGTAATTCTCCAAACTAATGTAAATATCTGAAGTGTAACAGGCTGCTTGGGTTTACTATACCTCATCTGACGGCTCTGACCAAAATTTGATTACCATTGCCCTTAACGCTACTGAGAAGGCTACCTAAACTAGCAGGAGACGCTATCAGTTCCTAACCTCCATGGAAAACACCTGTCATCCCTTCTGAATTTTCTTATATCCTCATTCTAACAGCTCTCTCTAGTAGGCAGAATTATAAATTGGCCTCATTAACTCTCCCAAATAGTGTCATTACAGACTTTTTTCCTAGAATAGCTTGAGATGCATGATCAGCTTCTAAACAATAAGAAATGGCTAAGTGTGGAATCTGTTCCTTGACCAGGTAGATTACACCACATGGCAGAATTGTCATTCCTGTGATTACATTACTATATAGCAATAAGGGTTTTTTGTTTGTTTCTTTGTTTTTTATATATAAGAGACAGAATCTATCTTCCTCTGTCAGTGTGCTAGTATGTGTTGGCATCATTGTAGCTCACTGTAATCTCAAAGTTCTGGGCTCTAGTGATCCTTCTCCTTCAGCCTCCCGAATAGCTGGAATTATGGGCACACACTACCGCATATGTGTGCTAATGTGCTAATGCCTCTATTTTTTTATAGAGATGGGGTCTCACTCTTATTCAGGCTCATCTTGAACACCTGGTCTCAAGCATTCCTCCTGTCTTATCCTCCCAGAGTTCTAAAATTACACTGACAGAAAATCTCTTTGCTTTCTAGTAACTAAGCTATCACATGTGAGGGCAGAGAAGGTTATGTGGCAGGACAATGGACTTTCACAAAATAAGATGACTAGAATTCCCAAAAGCTAAAGAAAATATCAAAGCTAAAGAATATACATTTTTCTCATAAGCTCATGGCCATTACTCCAAAATCAACCACATCTTTGGATACAAATCAAACCTTAGCAAAATTAAAAGAATGCAAATTATACCTTGTATCTTCTCAGACCACAAGATAATGAAGATAGAACTCAACTCCAACAAAAACGTTCATCCCCACACAAAGACATGGATATTAAATAATCTTATGCTAAATGGTAGTTGGGTTCAGGAAGACATAAAAGAGGAAATTGTTAAATTCCTCAAATATAACAACAATGAAAACACAGGTTACCAAAACCTGAGGGATAGAGCAGAAGCCATCTTAAGAGGGAAATGGATGGCATTAGATGCCTACATTAAAAAAACAGAGAGTGCATCAACAAACTCATGAACCTTCTTATAGAACTGGAAAAGGAAGAACAACCTAATCCCAAATCCAGCAAAAGAAAAAAAAATAACCAAAATTAAATCAGAGATTAATGAAATTGAAAGCAAAAGAATCATTCAGAAAAATAACAAAACAAAAGTTGGTTTTTTGAAAAAATAAAATTGATAAACTTTTGGCCAAATAAACTAGAAATAGAAAATTAAAATCTCTAATAACTTCAATCAGAAATGATAAAGGGGAAAAAAACAACACATGCTACAGAGATACAAGAGATAATCTCTGAGTACTTATGTAAGAAACACTAGGCCCAGAAAGTTGACAATGTGGAGGAAATAGATCAATACCTGGAATTGCATCCTCTCCCTAGACTTAGCTAAGGAAAAATTCATATATTGAATAGATAAATTTCAAGAACTGAGATAAACAAACAATAAAAATCTCCCAATAAAAAAATGCCCTGGTCCAGATGGCTTCACACCAGAATTCTATCAAATCTTCAAAGAAGAGCTCATACCTATACGGCACAAATTATTTCACAAAACTGAGAAGGAAGGAATCTTCCCCAATGTGTTCTATGAAGCAAACATCACCCTGATACCAAAACCGGGAAAAGACCCAACTAAAAAGGAGAACTTCAGGCCAATTTCACTAATGAATATAGATGCAAAATTCTCAATAAAATTCTAGCCAATAGAATACAGCACATGAAAAAAATCATTTGTCATGATCAAGGAGGTTTCCTTCTAGGGATAAAAGCCTAGTTTAACATACACAAGTCCGTAAACATAATTCACCATATCAGCAGAAGCACAAAGACCATATGATCCTCTGAATAGATGCAGAAAAAGTATTCAATAAAATTTAGCATTCTTTTCTAATTAGAATACTTAAGAATATAGACATAGGTGGGTGGCATAATTCTTAAACTGATCGAGGCCATGTAAAACAAACTCACAGCTTATATTACACTAAATGAAGTAAAATTGAAAGCTTTTTCCATGTAGAACTGGAACCAGACAAGGTAGCCTCTATCACCACTACTACTCAACATAGTGCAGGGAGTTCTTGCCAATACAATCAGGCAAGAGAAGGAAATGAAGTGTATCCAAATGGGGGAAGAGGAGGTCAAACTCTCCCTCTCTCTTTGTGATATGATATTAGAGAACCCCAAAGAGTTAACTTCAAGACTCCTGGAAGTGATAAAAAAAAATACAGTAATGTCTTGGAGTATAAAATCAACGTCTATAAGACATTAACCTTTGTATACGCCAATAGCAGCCAAGATGAGAAGTTAATCAAGGACACAATTCCCTTCACAGTAGCCTAAAAAAAATTCCTAGGCATGTACATAACAAAAGAAGTGAAGGATATCTACAAAGAAAATTATAAAACTCCAAGAAAAGAAATAACAGAAGATATTCACAAATGGAAGAACATATCATGCTCATGGCTAGAGATAATCAATATTGTCAAAATGTCTATACTTCCCAATACAATCTATGGATTCAATGCAGTCCCAGTAAAATACCATCATCATTCTTTTAAGATTTGGAAAAAAATAATTCTTCATTTTGTATGGAACCAGAAAAACCCTGTATAACCAAGGAGATTCTTTTAATAAAAACAAAGCTAGAGGTATCTCCCTACTAGATTTTAGGCTATACTATAAGGCCATAGTGATCAAAGCAGCATGGTTTTGGCATAAAAATAGAGACATTGACATTTGGAACCAAATAGAAAACCATGAGATGAAACTAACCTCTTATAGTCACCTGATCTTTGATTAAACCAAACAAGAACATACACTGGGGAAAAGAATCTCTGTTCAATAAATACTGTTCAGAGAACTGGATAACAACATATAAAAGACTGAAACTGGATGTGCATCTCTCATCAGTTACAAAAATTGATTCAAGATGGATAAAAGATTTAAAAATAAGGCATGAAGCAATAAAAATCCTTGAAGAAAGTATAGGGAAAACACTTGAAGATAGCGGTCTTGGGAAAGATTTATGAAGACTCCCATGGCAGTTGGGAGTCAGCAACAGCAAAGATAAATAAATGGGACTTAATTAGACTGAAATTTTCTGTATGGCTAAGGAAACAGCAATGAAAGCAATGGACAGCCTTCAGAATTGGAAGAGATATTTGCATATTATGAATCAGACAAAAGCTTAATAACGAGAATATACAGTGAACTAAAATTAATCAATAAATAAACACCCAACAGTCCCATATATCACTGGGGAAGAAAGACGAATAGAACTTTCTCTTAAGAAGACAGACAAATGGCCAATGAACATATGAAAAAAATGCTCATCATCCCTAATCATCAGTGAAATGCAAATCAAAACTACCCTGAGATATCATCTAACCCCAGTGAGAATGGCCCATATCACAAAGTCTTAAAGCTGCAGATGCAGGCATGGATGGGGGGAGAAGGGAACACTTATACACTGCTGGTGGGACTGAAAAGTAATACAACCTCTTTGGAAGGAAGTATGAGAATCCTCAAAAAACTCAAATTAGACCTCCCATTTGATCCTGCAATCCCATTACTAGACATCTACTCAGAAAAAAAGAAAAAAATCATTTTATTACAAGGACATTTGTACTAGACTGCTAATCACAGCTCAATTTACAAGCACCAAAATGTGGAAACAAGCTAAATGCCCACAAACCCAGGAATGGAGTTACAAGCTGTGGTATACGTATACCATGGAATACTAATCAGCCACACACACACACACACACACACACACACAAGATAAAGACTTTACATCCTTTGTATTAACCTGGCTGGAGTTGAAACACATTCTTAGTAAAGCATCACAAGATTGAAGAAGCAAAAATCCAATGTACTCAATTCTAATATGAAGGCAGGAGATGAGCTAATACAAGGGGTGGGGTAGGGGAATGAGGTAGTGGGGAGAGGGAAGGAAGGAGAGAGATGGGGGTTCGCGGTGTATGTACATCTCTCGGGGATATGATACAAGTATAAGAGGGATTTTATTAAAAAAAAAGCAATCAATGTAACCTAATTCTTCGTACCCTTAATGAATCCCAAACAATCAAAAAAAGAAATAATTCATACTGTTTGTAGCTTACATGTTTCCTATAGTATGGCCTATTAGTACTTTCTCATAGACATCATTTATTTTCATCAACCTTGTAATATTTTGTTTTAAAGCTATATTGTAATATATTTAATCATTCCCTTGTGTTGAATCATTAGGCAGTTTTCAGATATTTTACTCTATAAACAATAATGAAATAAACATTCTTATTCTTTATATTCCTTAGGATAAATTCCTAAAATTGGAAATGAAGGATTAATATATATTAAGTGATTCTGTTCAAATATTTTCTTTTTAATTCTTATTTAAAACTTTGCATCCAAAAATTTACTTCTTTAGTTAAAATTAACAATATAATTAATTATAATATGATAATGATTACAATTAGACAAATTAATGTTTATTTTTGCCATGAAGGAATAAATTGAGCCATGAAATGACACAAAAACTTATAGAAATGAACCAAATCTTGAATTCAGGTAACGAAGCTTACTTTTAGAATTAGAGTAATGAATTAATTTTAATCAACAAAATAAAGAGACAAAGGGTAATCATGAATGAGATGGAATAATCTTAACACATAAAGTCTTCTCCAAGTTCATATGTCAATCCAAGGGAAACTTTCAGCCAAATTAGCACAATTGGCCATTTCACAAAAATCTTTTTCATAAAATGTATCAAATATAGTTAAAGAAGTAGTATGCAAAAATATACTAGGCTATTCTTATTCTTATGATCTTAGAATAAAATAAAAGTAATAATCTTACTATAAAGTATCATATTTACAGACTTACATCTTATTATAGAAACTGAGTCTATGACTCACAATTGCAGTGGTTCCGCCCTCTTTTGTCTCCTAATCCACAGTGGACTGTACCCTTTGTCAAAAGCTATATAAATATATATACAAATACAAATACAAATATAAAGCCATCAATTGGATTAAATAAATATCTTCTGCTAACTACAACCAAGGTTTTAGTTACTCTTCATTTCAATCCTACAAAGAATCAAAAGGGATAAGGAATTGTTCTTCATTCTTTAATATAAAGAAATATAAAATATCTTCTATATTTTCTGAATCCCTGGCCTTATACCAATTCCTATTTTTATGCCAAGTGCTTATTCAATGTCTGAATCACTATTCATATTCAGAAATACTAGTTCAATGATTTCTTGACTGT
Source organism: Otolemur garnettii (assembly GCF_000181295.1). Taxonomy (NCBI): domain Eukaryota; kingdom Metazoa; phylum Chordata; class Mammalia; order Primates; family Galagidae; genus Otolemur; species Otolemur garnettii. The sequence goes on along the minus strand of NW_003852425.1, from coordinate 12,547,647 downwards.
CTAGTTCTAGTACCTGTAGTTATTCTTTGTATGTCTTTTACATATGACCCAGTTTTAAGATCAATTAATAAATTTGGTATACTATCTTTATTTTATTTTATTTTATTTTGATATGCCCCAGTTCATGAGATTAATTACTAAATTTGTTATACTTGCAGATAAGATAGTGTTTGTTTAATAAGTCAAGAATATTGATGGGGTATATTTAGTGGTTATGTCAAAAAATTTATAATCCAGTAGAACCTCCATAGCTCGTTCCTTATGTTGACCACCTCTGTATGTTGACCATTTTGTTCCAGTCCCTTGGCTAGTCAAGTTACAGAGGTTAAACCGTAATCTAATTTTTCTTTTTCAAAATGATTCAGTAGGTATACTAATGAATAGATTCCAAAGGGTAACATATGTAAATCCTGGGTGTTGGAAAAATCTTATACTGACATAATGATTAATTAGGTGACTTTCACAAAATACCAGATGAAGACAGTTTTTATAATATTATATTTCATATACATTTTTAAACCTACAACCAATAAGGAAATTACTTTACATTTGTGAATATATCTCTCAGTTGATAAACAAAAGTTGAAATGAAAGGGGTGTCTCCTTTGAAAGCTGCTTGCATAGATTTTCATTTTGCATCTAACTTCTGTAGAACTTGGTATCTTCCTGCCTTCTGTTGCATCTCATTAGCTCTGTCAGGACGTCTCAACATCATGCCTCAGTAAAGAAGAAACCAGGGTCCTATTTGTATTGGCATCACATATTCACTTTGAATTGAGATACTGTCTGATCAAGATCTAAGAAAAACATAAAGAGGAAAATAGAGTGGGTCTCCCCAACATTTTCTTTTGCAATTATTCAACAATGTGCTAATAATGTGAGTGCCTTTCAGTCACATTAAATTAGAGTTATTTTTGGCACCTCCTCAACATTAATCCTAGTTCTCATATTCAAATGCATTCAAAATTGTATTAGACTTAATTCCTACCTGTTGACTGAATTTTCTTTTATTCATTAAGTTAAACGTGACGTAGGTATATGCAAATAGGGAGAAGTTCAATTAAACTAAAGGCAAAGTTATTTCTTCATCAGTATTTTAAACACTGAAATCGGGCCATTTTCTGTCAGATATTCAGACATAAGATTATTTTCTAAAGGAGAAAATGAATGAGTCAACAGCATAAATTTTTTTCACAGAAAAGCAGTTGAAATGCTGTTGGCACTTTTAAGTAGTATTTCATTGTTATGCTTAGTCAATAACAATTTGAAATTAGCTTGTCTAGGCGATGTGACCCCAATTATACCAAATGATAATTTGTATAATTTATTTGATGTAAGTTTATGTTTTTGATGAACAGTTTTAGTTTTATATTGTTTGTTTTTGTTCTTCTATTCAGGAAGGGTTATAATTTCTTCAAGAGATAAGAAAACTGGGTCTCAGAGGGACATCAAGAAGTTTTGGAAACAAAAATGGATTCTTTCATTAGCACTTAACATAAGTTCATAACCTACACTTCTTCCCATATTCTCTTTGGGAAAGGAGTATATAAAGATTTATCTTCAATTAAATAGATGATTCAAATAACAGCTTTTGATGTTTTAATGAACAAGTCTATAGAACTGAAAACATCCTTCACTGGATCTATTTTGAGTAATAGCTGGAGACAGCATCCAAAATATAGTATGGACATATGAATGAATGTCTTGTGTTATAAGTTCCAAAATGTGCTAATTGTCCTATTAGAATTTCACCCACAATGTAACTTATTCCCTTTTTGTTTAAGTGACTACCGGAAAATACCAAAATAACGGTAGATAAGGAACAGTGTCAGTAGAAATGTATTATGAAAATTAAAATATCCAACTTTTTGGATTACATTTGGAAAATGAAAGTCAAATAGAACATATAGATTTAAAATATTTGAAATATATATAATATTCTTCACAAATTGAATAAATACTTCTTAATTACTAATAAATTCACCACCTTTTTAATGAAAAAATCAGTATTTGCTTGATTTTTACTTATAAAAAATACATACAACAATCTATTAATTCTGGACAGTTCTGTAATAGTTGAGTACTAGGATTTCTAATTTGTTTTGAAATGGTCCTTAAAATATCTTGCATTTTAGATCTCTCATTTTCTAGTAGAAAAAAGTTTTTCCTTTTTAAAATGATAATGAGAAATGAATCTTCTCTTAATTTTTACAATTATAATTTAGTATCTTTTGCATAATAAAAATTCAAATGACATAATTTTAAGGTCATTGAATAGAAATATTAATGTAGATGTTGATATTCATGTCAGTTCTTTGTATTTATTTGGAATTTGACAGGTTATCTGCTATCAAATTGAAAGTTTTGTTTTAATATTGAATTTAAGAATTTATAGAATCATTACAAGATTAGCTGTAAGAGAATTGTAGAAGATATTAGGAAAGTTGCCCTCTATAAAAACATGTAAATTTGACCCTGACCCAACATGTCATGTATTTGCATCTCAAACTTTTGTACTTACATAAACAAAAGACTAGAAAGATCAATTCCGGACAATGAATGTAAAATATACTACATAATTTATTGATTAAAACATACCCTATGATGATGATAGAAATGGTTAATCATTTGTTTATAATCATAATCAGAATATTTTAATATGTATATGTTTGGAAAATAATTTTTTTTAATTTGAAAAAATATTGACAGTGATATTGAAAGACTGGGAAAATGATAAATGTTCTTCAAAAATATATCTATAGGGATCACTTTCTGCATGACAGTAAAATGTCTGTGCATCTAACACAGTAAACAGAGGGAGAGGCTGTTGAAAGCAAACACGTCACTGTGACAGAGCAGAAGTCAACCAGTGTGGGAACTCCTAGAAATATAAAGATATATATGTAGTCATATTACAGAAATGTTTAAAGACTATTCTTATTTTTATAAGTATCTCCTACAATGTGTACATACATGGAACTATATTTATAAAAAATCAATGTAAAGATTATGATTTACAATGTATCCTTCCATAATTGTTTGGTTGATATAAGCAAAATACATAGTATCTAGTTTTCAAAAGGGATTGAAAATAGAATGAACAAATTATATGAGTTGCATCTCTTTTAAATGGGAGGGTAAATGAGCTCAATTATTAAAAAATTTCATAAAAAATCACAGGAGAATTTAAAAGGTTAAAGTTCAATATAGATGAATTTTCTAATGGTTATAAAATAACATTGTGTCACATATACAATTCTCTCTTTCTCTGTCTCCCCCCCACCCAAGAACTCTGTTTGTCTCTCCCTCCGCCTCACACAAAAACACTCTTCTGGCCAGGCATGGTGGCTTATGCCTGTAACCCTAACACTCTGAGAAGCCAGGCAGGTGGATTGCTTGAACTCAGGAGTTTGAGACCAGCATGAGCAAGAGTGAGACCCTGTCTCTACTAAAAATTGAAAAACTAGCCAGACACTGTGGTGGGCACCTATAGTCCCAGGTACTTGGGAGGCTGAGGTAAGAGGATTGCTTGAGCCCAGGAGTGTGAGGTTGCTGTGAGCTGTGACACCACAGCATTCTACCCAGTTTGACAGAGACTCTGTCTAAACAACAACAACAACAGAACAAAACTTTCTTCTGGACATGAGCATACGCTATTAGGCTTTGAGAATACTGTCATACCTTATTCTCAAATGGCACCTTGTTTCCTGGAGTCACTGTCTAATAGTACATGGTTATATGTTGTGTTTATCCTGTTTATTTGTCTGCCTCAGTTTCCTTTGTAAAAATATTTTCTTTCTCTTTTTTCTTTCTGCCACTCCTCTGCCATTCATAATTTACGGCCAATTCATGATTTTCTTCAATACTTGTTATGTGATTTGGCTAATTTTAAAGAACTCAGAAGCAGATTTTCTGCAGAGAAACAGAAGTAATAGGAGATAGATGGATGGTTGGACACATAGAAGTGTTATGAGATATCGAATCATGTTATTATGGAGACAGAGAAGAAATTCTATGATAGGCCATGGGGTTATACCACCTGATTTGAAAGTGTATTACCAGGTTCTGCTAACCAAGTCAGCACCATGCTGCATAAAATCCAACAAAGAAACTAATGGAAAAGCAGAGAAAGAAAACCCAGCCACCTACAGCGAACTCATTTTGGACGAAGGTGCTGAGAATATACATTGAGGAAAAGACACTCTCAACACATATAACTAACGTGCGGATAATAATGTCTTTCTAATCCCTGTCTTGATGATGCCTTAAGTAATACGGTGATTTATTACAGAAAGGATACCAAGCAATCTCAATCGGATCATGTTGCCACTCAGACCTCACTCACATGGGTGCAGAGGGCGGGTGTCACTGAAAAGTCATCAGGTGCTTCTATTCTGGGCAGTGTTTTACAATTATTTCAAAAATAACATTCTACCACTAACTCCCAGATAACCACCAGAAGAAGTGTGTCCACCATTTCTGGTGTGAAAACACCTGCCATATGGGACAGAAACTTGTGACGTAAAAGGTGGGCTCACCTGAGCCTTGTCCCTTAGCCTGACACCTGCCTCCTGTTTCCTGCTGACTCCTCCTGACCCCTTCTCCATGTTTTGCCACAAACACACATTTGAGTTCTCATGTCTTGCAGTGTAATTAACTGAAAAATTTTTAAAACTAAAACATCAGACCCCATTTCCCTGTTTTATATATCATAGCAAGAAAAGTGAGCTCTAAATTATCAGAAGAAATATTGTAAGTAAACTGTGTCAATGCAATTTCGTGGGTGTAGGTGTGTTCTAAAAAAATACAGAAATGTAATGTGAATATGCAGGGAATGTGGTGGTTAGGAGCTTGGTTTAGAGTGAACAGACCTTCCTGGATTATTTATTAGTATTGAAACCATAAAGAGATTACTTAACCTCTGAGAAGTCGATTTCCCCTGTGTTCATGGGGGATATCTATTTCCTGCCTACAGTGTGGCTGTGAGAAGCAAATCAGATTATATCTGTAAATATCATGTCCAGTGTCTACTGCTTAAAAAAAAATGAGTACCTTGTGTGGGTATCATCATTTAATCTCATACAGTCAAGAAAAATACAGCAGAAATATGCAAATCCTGAAAGGAAATGATATGAACACATAACAGCGTACGATCTAGTACACATATTATTTTCAAGTTTAACAAGGCGAAATATGAATGTGTGAGTATAAAAGTTGGTAAGCTGCATAAACTATAACATTTTATGTATCATCATTAAGAAACAGGGAGATCAAAACAACCTGATGTGCTCTGTCCATGAAACCCAGACTATATATAGGGAGAGTGATGTAAAGGAACATGTCGATTGTTTAATAACAAAAGGAAGTTAAGAGAAATAAAAAAGGGAATTAAATTTTCAAAAGGCTCCTTTGGAGTACTTAGATGTGAGATGTGCCAAAAGACCCATCATCATGGATCCTGCATTGACACTGATAAGAGGAGCCTGAAGTATGTGTGTCCCCAGGGTAGAGTCCAGAGCATCACAGCTAGAACACGTAATTTCAATGAAATGTCACCATCATCCACCTGTTCCCCCACTGATGCTTCAGTGAGCAAGTTTCTTTATGAAGAAGAAATAGCACATGTGCTTTGGGAGTAACCAAAAACCTGGCATGTTTGAGAAACGAAAGGACAGTGGGGCTGAAATATAAATAATTGGATTAGACAGGTACGATATAGGTGACACAGACCTTGGGTTTTATTCTAAGTAATGTACCATACCCTAATAGCCGCTCAAAATACTACAAAGCACTTTAGTGTTTGTTGATGATTTCTAACAACTGGGAGCCCTTAGTCATCAATTACTGCAAGCAACTGGTATTTAATGAACTTTAGATTCTTAACATTTTTTTTTTTTTTTTTTGCAATCTGTTTCAGATTGACAGAGCTTATACATTACAGGAGATGGAATTTGTGCAATTTGGTCATAAACTAATCTACTTCTATCTGCAATGCTATCGTGCACTGAAAGGGATTGTAGAAGCAGATATTCATGGTAGACTGAACAGAATGGGCACACTCTGAAACACTTTGGAAAAACCACCCCTTTGGATTTTACTTATTAATCTTCTTTATATTTTCAGATTTGTAAAATTATATTAGCTCATTTCACAGTAAAATTAAATTCCTCTTTTAAGTTTTAAGTTACAAGATACACTATAAAAATCAGGTCCTACAATGATTTATAACTCCTAGCATAATACCAAAGGTGGACTAGGATTTTAAGAAGAGAGGACAATCTTTTGCTGTTATGAGGAGTGTGCATTTGTAAGTTCCTTTGGAATACAAGTTAGCATTGTGATAAAACTATGAAAACACTAAAGAGCTGATGACTACAAAATTAAAGTTATTAGTTATCTCTCAGGTAACTCAATAGCAGAGGCTTCAAAAGCAAGATTCACTTCTTAAATTGATTAGTCGGGGTCCAGGAGTTTGCTTTATTATTTCTTTTAATATCCTGTGTATATTCATGTGTGTGTTTGTTTTATAATAAACCACAGAAATGAATAGTTTTCAGAATAAAAGTTTTCATCCTAAGCTAAAACCATTTACCATGCATTTTATACAAAAAGAAGTGCTTTTTTGAGGTTTCTGACTAATTTTCAAATTTTAGAGAGGAAAGGAACAGGCAAAACATTATTATAAAGATAAACCTATCTTCTATATAATGTTAACAAAATATTCTTCTTTAATAAGAGGCCTTAGAGCTACACTGAGAGAATGCAAGGGGGTCATTGATAGGTGGGCACAGAAGGAAAGAAATAACAACATCAGATTCGTTACAATTGTGCAGCTATATAACTTGGTCTACCCGTTGGAAAGTCCCTAGTTTAAGTTTGTTGGTTGATCTTAAATTCTATTTTTCTTTAACATATGCATATACAAGACATGGCTCAAGTTCGCTTATGTTTTCAAATCAAACAAAGTGGAAGTCGCCTCTGAGGCATAATTGGTTTCTTCCACTCAGGGATTTTTAGTCCTGGACTCTATTTGATTTTACTTTAGCAATTTCCCCCATTGGTCCTAATTTCAGCAAGCTAAGAATGTGACCAAAGAGCACAGCATTACTCTTGGTCTCTGCTATTGACGTAGACAATGAAACAGAGGCATATAGACGCCACCATCATCAACAGTTGCATTGGGGTATAAGGTGACATAGTCATCATTACCCCCAATCCCAGAGTCATCATACGCTTAACAGGTCAGGTTGCTGATTTTTTCATGCTCTCTCACACTGATGGCAGTCATGTCTATGGGAGTGGGGGCTCAAAATTATTTAAAATCCTTGAGAAGACACAACACACCAGTGAGGTAAATACATCGAATACAAGGAGAATAACAGCCAAAGGTAAAGGTTGAAACGCTTTCTAGAACAGGATTCCCAAGACAACAGACTTAGCAAACTAAATCGAGGAGTTCAGGAGGTAGCACCTATCTGATGAAAGATAAATTTGTTCCTTAAAACCTTTTAGGTTTTGTGCAATGATTTATAATTTATCATAGTATGAAACAATTTTTTTTAATCAATAGCAAAAACCCCACCTGGTTAAGCTGTTACGGTATCAAGAACTTTCTGGTCCTGGAAGAAGATTCCATTTACTGGAGAAAATTCAAGACATCCGTCTATATAAACAAAACTACAAAAAGTTTAGTGTCTGGAACCAATTATAATTTGAGTTTCTGAGTGCAGAAGACAGCTAGTGGAGAAGATTTCCAGATGTGAGTTTGAAGCGCTGTTAGGTGGTAGAAGGAAGATGGCAGCCGCGGGCTGATAGACGCTCCCGAGGTGCAGTTTGCAAGTCTCTGGGTGTCTTCAGGTGCTCTGATGAACTCTGAGCAGGAGGCACAAAGGTGGGTCATACATGAACTATCCTAACAATTTTTGTAAAGTTGAACATTATCCACTGTCAACTTCAGCCTCCCAAGTAGCAGGGACTACAGGCACCACCCGCCTCAATGCCCAGCTATTTTTTCTTGCAGTTAGGCCGGGGCCGGGTTTGAACCAGCCACCACCCTCAGTATATGGGGCCGGTGCCCTACTCACTGTGCCACAGGCACCGCCCTATCCAGTGTCAGCTTTCAAGGTTTGGCTATAGAGAAATTTTAGTTTTTGTGAACTTAGAAGAATTAAGGCTTCAATATAGTTTGGATGGAGACAACAAACTCTCAAAGGGGAAAAAGAACACTAAAATTTGATGTGAGTACAATGTAGATTTTTCTATTGAAATAGAATCTTCTTTATAGATACTCCCGTTTTTACCAAAAAATAATTATATTTGTTTTTTTGCCATAAAATATGTCTAGTTTCATTAAAATTGACCTGATTTTTTTTTAAAATACTGCAAAATTAGTAATCCTTTGTATATTTTAAAATATGATATTGTAGTGAGGGATTTGGCCTTAGTTGTTTTTGTTTTGTTTTGTTTTTAACTATCTGGTAATGAGAAATCTCAGATTATACCTTTCAAAACCTCTTAGAACTAGGTCAAGCTAAGAACTCACTTAGCTTTATTATGTCCCATTAAAAGGAGGATAAATTCCCATAGAACCTATGCAATACCCCTATTGAAATAAAAATAAATGATATTTAATAACAACTTCTAAAGTCTGTAGCAGCCAGTAAGAGAGAAAAAAAATAAATGTTCCATTGTTATTTATAATAATATTTATAAATCAACTTTAAGTTATAGATAGCTTAAGAGAATCAAGTATTTCTTAAATCTGAAAAATAAGGCAGATAACAAGCAACATTTAAAACAATACATAGAAATTATAATTTTTATTCTCATCAGCTAAGATAGTCCCATATAATTAACTGATTGGGTTGATACCAGATTAGTAATTTTATGAATCCATCAGTTTTCTATTAGAATCCTGGAAATTCTGACCCAGTTTAATAGTATGATCTTAAAGTTATCCAAAATCTGTACCTGTCAGAATTTTTTTTCTATGTATATCTTGGAATTTTATCCCATATTTGTTTCAAAAGCTTTCAGGAATATATCAGAATAAATTTATAGCCATGGTGATGGCAAAAGACTATCATGGCCACATCGAAAGCTCCTCTTGTAGAGACCTTCTACCAGTTTCCATATATATTCAGTTTTTTCCTTTTTTTCTACTTTTTAAGCATAGAACCATCTGTCATTTGGCTTTAAGACAAAATTATTATATTTGTTAGCCATTAATGAAAATACATACCCTATATACATATATTTCCTTATTAAAAACATATCCTATTTTCTTTGTAATTTTCACGTACAATTGCTTCCTTTAATTATCATTATTTCTAGAAATGTAAATTGCAAATATTAATTAAAATGCTGAACCCTTAGTAATAATTATGTGAAAAGTAAGTATATACTTTCATAGTTTTAAAATAGCATATGTTTCCTGATAGCACAAAACGTGTTTACTAGCATACCCAGATATCACTAGTTTGTCCGTAATGAGAAGCCAAAAATAAAAAAAAACCTTATGATTAGTAATTAACATTTTATTTTATCTATTTGTAAATTACCTAGACATTCAAGGAATATCTTTCGTTTAACTTAGCATAATTTTAAGGTTTCACGTTTTCAAAAAAATCTGAGAAATTTTTTTCAAGGAGCCATATTATAGCATTAAACAGTTGACTTTCACCTCAATTATTTTCTTACTGAAAAATTTTATAGCAGATATAACATGAGCTTATTTAATAAGTAAACATAGGTGGAATGTTCATTAATAATTACCAATACTCTTATTTCTTAAAAATTATTCAAGTCATATAAAATTGAAAAATATTTGGTTTTGTTTCTTTTATTTTTCTGAAAAAATAATTTTCATCTGAGCTTATTTTTATTTAGACCAATTAACTAAACCTCATTGATATATTATTCTTAATAAAACCATCTAGTATATGTGGTTAACATGCATATATAGGCATCATGCACATACAACAGTGGCAAATAGGAATTTATGGCTCCTGTTCTCACATTGTAGCTACGCTTCAGGTATAGTAATATAAAATTCACTAGTTGGATCCAAATTATGTTCTCCACAGCTCAAGTTATCTTTTCAGATGTCTCAAGCATTTTATTAATATTTGTGGAAAGAACTTTTAAAATGTTTCTTTGCCAGTTTATTTCCAAAATGTTTCTCTCTTTTTTTTCTGAGAAGTCATTTCTCTGAATCTTGCATTTTAAAGATTTAGACATGTCTTAGGCAGACAAAGGATGCTACATCTTTCCCCCTCAAAAGAGTATTTTTATATTCACCTGTTATCAGAAGTCAGTCTTGTTGAAACTGTGGAATAAACGAGATATAAGTGACCTAAGGGACAGTAGTCTGTGTCCAGGCAGCATTTTCCCTCTTTGTCCTTGAGTGGTTGCTTGTGTCATATCTCAGAGTTCTGTGTAGGACAAAGAGTTAAATTTAACTGTTACCCATACTCCTGGTTCACTTGAGCTTCATTTTATTTTATTATTTTTTATCTTATTTTATTTTATTTTTTTGTTTTGATTTCTGCTACCTGGTATTAGCCTACCTCACTACAACCTCAAACTCGAGGTTCCAAACAATCCTCTTGCCTCAGCCTCCCAAGTATCTGGGACTCAGGTGCCCATCACAATGCCTGGCCAATTTACCTATATGTACAAATAACTGTGTACGTAAATGTGTAAATAACAAATTTGTGTATATTATATATAAAGTGCCCCCCTTACCACCTAATGAACTCTGTGTGGTCAGCTTTGCTGCTTCAAGTGCAATTTTCCAGTTGTAGCAGTATCTGGGGATGTAAATCAACGTTGGGGTAAAATACTAGCAAGCACCTTGGCCAAGTAAATTGCTTACAAGGAGAGGTTTTCTTAGTCTAATATTACTACACAGCCTGCTTGATAATTAAACCAGTGTTTTGATGTTTACATTTGGACTCTGATGAGCTTTGTTAGTATCACCCAGCGTCTGTTCTGCGAAAGTTAAACAAAGAAGAGTACGCGGCTCCTTACGCAGTTAATTGTAAATGTTTTAAAAGATCTGTTGGAAAATATCTATGTTTAGCTTTCTTAAATTTATTCTGCTCTATATTTACCTTTAGAACAATCTTTAGTATCTATTCAGTTAACAAAGTATATAGAATAAACTAAATGCTTAATAAATGCTTCCAATAAATAAAGTATTGATGATTTCGGGCAACAAAAGCACTGAGGATTTTCTATAGAATCTCATAGCTCAAATGATTTGGGAGCAATTGCAAAACCAGGTTTTTTTTCCTCAATAGTGCCTCTCGGAGCTTATGTCATGTACCATTTCTTTACATACAGTTCCCTAAATTTGCCAAACTTGTTTCTGTCTGAGCTCTTTTTACTTTTTGTTTACTCATCTTAAGATACTTCCCTCAAATACCCACAGGTGAGGTATTGTCTGCCTGGTTTTTGTCCTTTCTGGTGATTCAGAGTCACGCCAGTTATTACATCATCAGTGTGGCCAACAAGTCGAAAAGAGCCTCTGCCTCGCCCTGTGTCCCAGCTAACAGGTATTCTTTATTTTACTAACCTATTCAATTTTCCTCCATGATATACTATTTTCTCAACTTATCATACTGATTTTTCCTATGTTTTAAGTGTCTCCTTGCCTACCCCACTCTAACATGCTAAAAATAAAGGGTAAACGACTGAGCAGATATACAGAGTAGTTGGCCTTTTATACTTGGAAGAACTTAAGGCAGACGTCTAATTACTAGTATTGTGGATCCTGCAGAATCTGAGTGTCTAGACGGCAGACCCCAGAATCTGCACATTTCATAACCTCCAAGGCTGATTTTTCAGACATAAGTATGAGAAACCTCATTCACTGCAACAGTGGTTCCAAATTTGTGATCCAAGAAACTTGTTACAAATGTAAATTATCTTGTTCCAGCCCAAATATATTGAATGAATCACAGCCTCTAAGGGTGAGCCCGGGCAATCTGTGTTTAACAAGCCTCCGAGTGATGCTAAGGGGTGAGCAGCCACTGCTTTAAATGGAGCTGTTCTTTGACTGCAGACAACTATTCTAACTAAATACCATTATAGCAAAAAATTAGCAATTTTTTTACTCTAGAACATTAACACATAAAATAAATTATTGATCTTAACCTACCAAAACATGCCAGTTGTGAAGGATAGAAAAATATTTACCAGATTACATGGGGACCCTAAAGGAACAACCAAGTTATTTTAACCAATGCTTAAAGTTTAACATCTTAACCAATGCTAAAAGTTAATACCACTCATTTAAATAGATAAATAATGTCTTCTCATGAGTTTTGTTCTTTTTAAAAATGTGTGTTTTGAGTATGAGGGACGGTGTAGTAAGAATCGTAAACATATATGGCAATAATTTTTGTCCCTAACAGGTTTGGTTTCCAGCACAGATAATGGAGCTATATTTTTTCATAATTAAGGTGTTTTTTACTCTTTACATCAATAGATTTATAAAGATGGTGGAAGATATAAAGAGGTTTGAGGTTTTAGGGGTTTTGTTTGTTTTATTTCCATTTTCCTTCTAGTCAGTTACGCTGGCATGTTACAATGAAATTTCACGTTCTGGGAGACAGCTCTTATTCATTTGCCTTTGTAAACTAAATCAGCTGGCAAGAGTGTTACAGGGAGCCTCAGCTCAGGACTTTATTCTAAGCTGAGTGGGTTGCTAAGGAAAGTGCAGCACAAGCTCCAGAAGCCTAATTGATTCAGATTTGTTCTGTAATAATTATTACAGCCTTTCTTAATTGAGGCTTGTGAAATCTGCCCGAGAGTTTTTAAGTCCTTTTTCCTTTACAGATTTAATAAAAGGTCAAACTCTTTCAAAAAGAGAATTTATTCCTTTTTTATATCACTACTCATCCTAAGGAAATCGACTGGATTCCTGATTGCTATTCAGATAAGGAGAGCATACCTGATAGGATATGTAAGAATTATAATGGAAAGCATTTCAATTATCAAAATATACCTTCAGCTCCCCAGAAATTATATACTTAACACTTTCTACCACAGTGAGGGAACAAAATATTTTCTTACAAAAAGAAAAACTCAGTCCTTTAAATTAGTCAGAATTTGTCTTTATAATAAATGGAAACATATTTCTCTGGTAGCCAGAACAATTTTACCAGTTTACTGAAAGTCATTGTTTTATTTGAGACATTGCCAACTTAAATATCTTAAATATTTTACACTATTACCTAGAGTGGAGAAAGCACATTCAACATTTGCACATAATCCCTGATGGTATGTTTTTATTTGAAAGTATCTGGGGTCCTTTTGTTAAGTGGGAACTTGCGATAGACATGGAGGAAATTTGTTCATCCACTTTCCTTCTACAGGATAGTATATTTTAGAAAAAAAATATTGAAACATGTGCTTTTATATACATTTGACTCTAGTAAATACTTTTTAACAATACATATGTTTAAAATATAAGTAGGTTACAAATTTAAATGAGTCTTCATTTCTGCTCTTAAGGAAGTTTAGTCTGGTGGACAATAATTTAGGATTATTCAAGGTGCAATCATTAATATCTTCAAAGGACTTGTCCAAGTGAAAGAACTATAGATGTAGATACAAAAATCACTTTGGGCATCTCCTAATAATACCGAAAGCTAAATTGATAAGAATTTCCTTCTCCTTCCGACCTTACAGCAGCAGACATACAATTAAAATATAATGAGTTTATATTATATATAACATACATATAGATATCTACATATACACACACAGCTGGACTTAATGATAAGAAATGAAAAACAGAGATGTAAGTACCAATTGATTTGGGGGGCAGTCCATGGGTCCATGTCCTAGTAGCTGGGGCAAGCGTTCTGATAAGCAAACTGGACAGAAGATGTAGTTGTTGGTCTGTAAATGAGAAGAAACTTGGAATTATCTACCCTGAATAATGCTTGAGACAAAATGAATGTTTGAAAATTTCTAGGAAAGAAGGGAGAGAAATTGTAAATTTGAAATCCCATGCTTGAATGACTTTATGTTGTGGTTGATGAACTCTAAGCACTTGAAAAGTGGAAAAACACAAAAATTTTAGCCCTTTCATACATACCCAAGAGGTCCACAAGGAAGCGATGTTTAAAACTCCTCTACATCAAAATAACTTTCATAATCAAGGCACTTGAGACTCTCACGGTAAAAGAATCCCGGGTGAAGATGATGATAGTACCATAGGAAATTTATGAATGAACAGGAAGGGAAATCCTACATGACAGTCCATCTATCGTATAAACTACAACAACCTCTAATAAGAGAAAATAACTTGAAAAATAATTGAAATGATTATGTTTACAATCATTAAATACATAAACGAGGAGTTAAAGACTCCAAGTAAATAATAGCCATAAAATATTCATATATGGGAATTTGGGGGGAATATCAAATAGAATGTGAAGATCAACATAAGCATTGGGATCAATAATTCCTATGACAGGTTAAAGAGCAGATTAGGTTACTGGTGGACTGAAATCTGGAAGGTAGGTAGGGAGAAAACACAGAATGCTAATATAGAATTGAAATGACAAAGTCAGAGAGGTTAAAACATATGAAACATAAAAAGAGCCATATACATGGAGTGAGTATCTTAAGAGAGAAGGAGGAAAGATTATGCAGAGAATTATACTTGTAATTACTTAACAGAACTGTTACTGGGTTGAAGAAAGATATGAATGCTCAAGAAACACAAAGAATCTACAACTAAAATGACCACAGGACAATAATATGAATAAAATTTATACAAAAGAAAGAGCATTAAGACCAGCATTAAACTTTTTATCAGTAATCAATTTCAGGAAACAACGGGTCATATCTTCAGAGTGGTCTAGGGGAGTAAAAGCCCAGAAAACTTAGATTTCCTTTTTAGTTAAATAGTTATTCAAATCTAAACCAGATCAAAACATTCCTTAGATCTTACATTATGGTAATAAAGTCTATTTCTAAATCAGGCCTATTTCTAGGTTACAGAAAAATGTCATAATTCTATAACATTTTTATTGCATTCCACTTGACATCGAGAAGAAAGAAATGTTCAAGTTTAGTGTTCCAATTAAAAGATCATGTTTGAATTCCTAGCTAATGAGTAAGATTATATACATAAATAAAATAAATGGAATAATTTTTTAATTATATGCAGTGATATAATTGCCTATATGAAATTTTTTATGGTTTGGAACAAATCAGAATTTAGATGTTTTTCTAAATGTGCAATTTGTGTATATAATTAAGAGTAATCCTTATGCACTAGTAATGATCAAAAACAAAATTTATTTTAAATTATTGACATTAACAGTGCAAATAGAATCATGGAGTAAGTTATATAAAAGGTTGGTAAAATATAGAATATATATACATTATGTTAGTTATGCACAATTTGCTTACGTAATACACAAAATACATAAAATGTAAAAATAGGTATATATCGATAATGTAAAAATTGTTAAACTATTGACATCAATGGATTCATAATTTGATAAATTATTGAATTGATAAACTCAAGATATGCCTATTTTATAATTAAAAAATATAAAGACAGTGACATATAAGATACTGTTTGGAAATTATTATTTTTAAGACATTTGTGGCAAAGAAATAGTGTGCAGTTCTCCATACTACGAAAGAAAACTCTTACAAATAAATGTTAAAAGTAAAATTAAAGAAATGGATAAATTATGTAAATGGTGAAATTAAATAAATAGATGATTTAAAGATGCTATAATAGGAATGTAAGTTAAGTATATAAAAGATGTTCAACCTCACTTTTAGTGAAGGTGTTTAACCAGTACGAAAACATCTCCTCAACACACAAGCTCTGTAGTCTTACAATGACAAGTGTTGGTAAGAAGGTGAGGGCGTAAGGAATCTATTCACTGTTAACCTATGTATCGATTTGGGTTGGAAATTAATGTTATCTTATTAAATTGAAGAAACGATATTCTAAGTATCTTTTCTAGACAAAAGTCCTACCCACACCCAAGAAATAAGGCATAAGGTTGTCTTCTGAGCACAGCCAAAATTATAAAATATATAAATAATCACCAACAGAGGTTGATTAATATCTTGTTACATGTTCAAGTGGTAGAAAGCATAAAACAGCAAAAATGAAAAAAGTATTGTGTAGTCATAATAGCAGTGACTAGGAAAACATAGCAAATGACCCAAAATGGTATCATTTATTTAAAATATAAAAAACTGGCTCGGTGCCTGTGGCTCAAAGGGCTAAGGTGCCAGCCACATACACCTGAGCTGGTGGGTTCAAATCTAGTCTGGGCCAGCCAAACAACAATGACGCTGCAACCAAAAAATAGCCGAGCATTGTAGCTTGTGCCTGTAATCCCAGCTACGTGGGAGGCTGAGGCAGGAGACTCACTTGAGCCCAGGAGTTGGAGGTTGCTGTGAGCTGTGATGCCATAGCACTCTACCCAGGGGAATAGCTTGAGGCTCTGTCTCAAAAATAAATAAATAAATAAATAAAATGAAATAAAATATAAAAAACAAATGTGTGTGTGTGTGAAATGGGTGTCAAAACCAATGAGGAATCTGATATTTTTCTCTACTTTCAAGTTAGCCAGTTATGTCATACTTTCATGGGTGCTTGTAGAGGATGCAAGACTCCGGGCCAGAGACAAAATATTAGCATCCTAGCATCACTTTGTACCACTGAACTACATGGTGTTGTAATTTGTCAATCTGTAATAAAGTAAAATACATTTTAAAAGTAAGGTGTAACTAACAAATGAGATGAAAATTTAAAATGACTGCACCCCAATAATATTTATGCATTTACCTTGGAAATTGAATGTATGTTTCAAAACATTCTCACTCCTTCAAATCAAAGGTTTTGAAATTGCTAAAATAGGTACAAACAACATTGATTTCATTGGGAATGTTTAGAAATATGATCTTTCAGCAAAATTTATTTTAATTATTTTAACTAAGTAATAATTATAAAGTAAATGTTTTACTTTATAGTAGAATGAATGTTTTCATTCTTCACATATTTTTAGTAGACTATAGTTGTATAACATAAAATAATTATTTCTTGGTAAAATAAAAATAACATGGTTCTAATATTTGACAAGCTAAAATAATTAGCATATGTCATCTATGAATTTATGTTATATATTTAATTGAAGGGCTATTTTCTGAATTAATCCAGTATTTTTTAAAGTTAATAGTAAGATAAAAGATACAAAATTTGTTATTTAAACATTCAATTTATTTTTTTTTTTAATTTCATCTTGTGAATCAACTTAAAAAACAGTCATGGTTTCGGTGAAGACGTTCCAGACTAAGTTATAAAACTTAATACTATGAAACTGCGCATTGCTTTTTTCCCTGAGATCTGGCTGAGCCAAATATGTTGTACCTCCTGAGGCCGATATTACGGAGAAAACACTCTAATGAAGACAAACACGTTCCAAAGTACAATTTTAAAATGTCATGTGAGCCTTATTTTCTAGATTTCAGTTGATGGAGATGTAGGGAATTTTTAAGATTCAAATATAAAGTTTAAAATGGCTGGAAAGCTGTTTGCAAACGCGTCTGATTAGCTGTGTTGTGGAAAGCTTCGCAGGAAAGAGGAGACAGAGAAACCGCTTAGCAGAGCAAACCAACCGGGCGGCCGATTTTCAGCCTGTGAATCTGATCTCTGCGGAGTACGCTGCAAAGGAGGCGGGAAAGCCCAGGCTCAGCACCGGTCAGCATCAAAACCAGAGGTGCCCTCGGCCTGGACCACTGATGGGGACTCGCCCCAAGTTACACCGTGAGTTCTCTTCTTGTGACAGCAGGATGAGAGGATGAGGGGAAAATAGAGTCAAGATATAAGAAGAAAGTTTTTTAAGGAGCTGGGCTGGTGGGAGGCTTTCCACTTCCGAGTGTGAGGACTGGTGGAAAGTCCTGATCTCTGGGCTAATTTTGTTTTATTATATACATCACTGTTTTAATCATCACTTTAACGGGAGGCGGCTAAATCCTTATGTCACGGTTTTTGTTGGGCTTGCATTTTTTAACTAAACCATTTTCTAAATTAACTATGTTAATTAGACTGGTTCACTTTATACCTTTATTATTCTAAGTTATTTATGAGCTTAACATAACACAGCATGGGACAGGGAACGCAGCCCAGGTGCAGCACAGCCATGCAGACCTGGGGCGAAGTCTCAGGAGTGGCGATTCAGCCTTGGGGAGATTTGGGGCAGAGGAGCTGGCGCTGTTGTCAACAGAGAAGGGGGAGCCAGGAGGCGTCTCCTCCGCATCGCTCCTTCGTCTCCCCCTTTTTCTCTCTCCCCAGGTTTGGGTGTCCGTCCTGTCTCTAGTGAGTTCAGTGCCCCCTCCCTATTTTCCTGACTTTATAAATGTACTCACACTCCCTGAGAGGCTTTTTCTCTCAGGGTTCACTGACCTCTGAGCCAAGGGCAGTGGTGACGTTTTGGCAACACAGTTTCTTCGAGAAAGTCAAGCTTCCGGCTGCTGCACTTGGCAACATAACTGTGGCTCCCAGACTAAACGATTTTTTAGTCTGAATGAGGGTGTGTTTTGTTCTAATTCACTTCTTTTCTCTCTCTGTTCTCTTTCATCTAGTATGTGTAATTATTTTTTTAATTTAATTTTTAACCGATTCATAATAAAAAGTTGAAAATTGGTTTTAAGCTTATTAAATCATCATTTTTAGCAATTTAAGCCCATCAAGACAGGACTTTTCCCTTAAGTCCCCACATCTCCACCCAGGGATCTTAGGATACTCATTACCAGTGCACATTCACCCATCCCTTACGCCTTAACAGATTTGGAAATGGAATTTTTTGTATTTCATTTTTTAACCATAAATGGTTCCCTCTTAGGCAAAAAACAGAATAAAATTTAAGAAAGCAAGGACACCGTTCTCCCCCCCATATCCAAATAGAAAAGAAATTACAATTGCAAACATAATTT
This sequence comes from Otolemur garnettii, assembly GCF_000181295.1. Lineage (NCBI taxonomy): Eukaryota > Metazoa > Chordata > Mammalia > Primates > Galagidae > Otolemur > Otolemur garnettii. The sequence goes on along the minus strand of NW_003852425.1, from coordinate 12,528,660 downwards.
CAAGCCTTTGATCAAGTATTTTTTTCTCCAAAATACTATTTTTATATAGGTAATATCCTATATTTTAAACAATATAGTAATATTAGCATGTCATAGTTTTTATAGTACTATCTATGTGTTAAGTTTGGTGTCAAACCACTTCCATATATTAATTTAATTCTTACAGAAGTGCTCAGCTGGTGGTATCATTATCTCTGCTTATGAAACTAGGCACTAAAGAATGATGATTTGCTTATGGTCACTTGGCTGGGAAGTGGCCTGATCAAGTCATCTCAGATACTCTACCAGGAACTGCAAGTGTAACATTCGTGAGCTGTTGTGTTGAACTTTGTGAGGAATCAGACCTTTTCTCCTTTCTCTGAGAGTTCAGGCAATCTTCCTCTCTCACACCTTCTCGGAGTCTCCAATCACTGTCCGAATATAAGGCAGCACTGAAATCCCAGGATTATATTTTAAAAGGAATATTTCATCCAGAAATTATAAGCCAGTTTATTTCAACATAATATGTATGCACATGTTTGTTGAGTGGGTATTGTACGGGTAGTAAAAGTATTCCCATAAAATATAATTAAATTCCCTAACCCAGTCCTGTGTACCTCAAGGTGATTTGAAAACCTAGCAAAGACTTATGCGACCGAATGCTTCACTTGCATTTATGTCTTTGTTCTTTAAAACATTCATGTTGTTTCATTCTTCCCTATTAACAATGGATTTTCATATTATTTTGAATAAATTTCTAAATTATATTGGCCGCTAAATGAAGTACAATAGACCCAGCAGGAGTTTTAACCACTCTGTTCTATCAAACTCATCTTTTTGCAGTCTCAGAAGTCTGTTCATCCAGCAAAAGGAATTCAGTCTATCACTGCATGCTAATATTTCTTCTTTCTTTCTTTTTTTTTTTAATTACATCATGTTAAATGATCTCGAGTAGCCTAACTTGTTTAGTCCTGGTCCTTCTGCCAAACATCTGCTGAGAAATGTACTAAGTACAACGTTGTTTTTCTTAGGAAAAGATAGCAGCTAGTTAATTTGGTTCCTAGAAAGATTATAATTATCCACTTTATCCAAGAGACATTCTGCTCTTGGTAGTCATTGCTTTTAAAATTTTAAAATCACAGAGCATTTCTGAAATTAAAGCCACTCTTAAAAATTGCTATTATGCCAAGAAGTGATAGTAAGCAGATTAGGTGCCTAATGCAGTTGAGAACCATTATCACGGAGACCGATGGCCTCATTTAGAGATATTTCAGTGAAATTCTAAATTAGCCCATTGAGGAGGAGCACTTACTAATAGAAGAGAAATCAGCCCCATGGATTTCACCTGACATCTTTATTAACTTTCAGACTCCAATCAAGGGATGCTCATGATAAACCAGATTAAGTTAGAACTATTTTCCCCTCTGTTCCTTTCCTTCCTCTTTACCTGCCTCCTGTCTTTCCTTTTCATACTTGAAATATAATGCTTAGTGGCAGCCAAAGTCTTCCAGAAAGCAAAAGACAAGAAACCCAATTCTTTCTTTCCTTCTTTCTTAATTAATATAATATGCTTTTATCTTTAAATTACTCATCAAAAGTAGGCATGGCAGAGTTGAGCAGGCACCCACATAGAAACAAAAGATTCTGTCCTCAGGAAATATTTTGGAAGGAGAGGGCAGTTAGCCCCATAAATTGCAGAACTTCTTTTCATGCTGTTTTCCTAAACAGATGCATCGCTAAATTAGACACAGAATCGGATTTCTCTGCTTGCAGTTTGTTAAACATGCCCACCATTTTTCTTATCTCATAGAAATCTCATAAAATATTAAGCTGTCTGTTGGGTATTGAGGTGCCTTCCAGTTTATTCCCAATTTTACTTGTCAGGTTTAAGAATTGCATGTTTTACTTAAATAATTCCATGCCTACCCACTCAGTCAAAGGCAGGTTAGAAGTTTAAAAATGGGTGTGACTTCAATATACTATAGCTTGTTGTCAAAAACTTGGGTACAAATTTTGCTCTTGTGGCCATCTTTAAGGAAGAGAGTCATTCTTAATCCCAAGACACAAGGGTTTTTTCTTTTTTTTTTTTACTTTTCATTTTCCTCAATGCTATGGAAAGAAATTTATCCCTTTACATGTGAACACAGAATTCTTCTCACAGAGAGGACAAAATCAGCACATACAAACTATTTTAAGGGAAGATTTGACTTTCTTTAGAATGATTGCTAGACAAATGTTTATATTAATACTAAAGATCCTTTGATGGGGCGGTAATGAAATTCATTACTGTAATTTCTATAATTCAACTGTGACCTGGTATTTATTATCAATTTTGTGTATTAGGCATTTGATGGAAGGTATATATGGCTTTGGACCCTGAGAAAGAGTTGTCTATCTTTATAAACCGTCATACTCTTTTCTTTTTTCAAAAATACAGTGTATATGCCAAGAAGATAAGTAAATAATACTATTTTAGATCTTGACTGGAGAATATTTGAGATAGTTGGTTAATAGACGCAGGCTGCTCCTTAATGCCCCATTTCTCAAACTTGTGGTGTGTGCAGACCCTTGAATAGACATTTGGAACACAAACACCGTCACATTCAAGTAAATTGAACAAAAACAGTTTATTGCAATAAGACATGTGACATTATATTTTTAATAATACTTTTTGACCCATTAAGAATAATCTTACCCTTACATTAATATATGCAACTCTAATGAAAATAACTATATTTTTAGGACAGTTTGCACACCCAGATATTCTTGTCTTACAAAATCCTAATTCATATGTCTTTTATTTTGCTAGAAATGAGTACACATATTCAGTGACTTTGTCAAATAGTTACATATACTAAGGGAGGTATTATGGAGAGATTTCTCCTTTAGGGGAACTTTTACCATCTCATCAGAGAGGTAATAGCAAAGGATAAGTTCCTGGCTTGCTGACCCGATGATAGTAATTCTGTAACAAATATGAGAAAAGAGAGAGAGAGAGAAACATGTAATATACTCAATGGTGAACCATGGCGAACCTCTGTGTGGATTGCAATCCATTTGCCAGCCAATTTGTTTACATATTTATTCTGTGAGGACATAATTGGAGGTCTACTCTCCTACCTTCTCAGCTGTTACTGCTGAGAGTCAGTCCCTCGGTGTCCTCTTTACTAACTATTCTCACTACCTGTGGGATCGCATCTAGTCTCAGGGCCTAGATGAGTAGCAAATAGAGTCGTTAATAGATGCAACATACCATCTATTTACATCTATTTTCTACTCGCTTCCAAATTCAGATCCTAATTGCAGCCTCACCCTTGACCTTCCGATGCACACACATCACTGCATACCCAAACCTTCACCCTGCATGTCTCCTGGATATCTCAGACAGCAGTTTCGACACAAAATTGTTGTTGACTTGCTCCCCAAACATGTTTTCTCCACATCTCAAGAAAATTTAAAGTTATTCATCTGCTTTCTCTGGAAAAAATTTGTAGTCATCCACACCTCCTCTCTTTCTTTCATAACACACATCTAATCCATTAGCAGATTCTGTGTGCCTTACTATTTCTCCCTCCTCCCTTGTTCCAGCCCCTGTCAGGCCTGGATCTTCCCCATCTACATCAGGCATATCCTCTTGTCTCATCGCCTGGATTCTTTGTTCCTGTCATCTTTCATCTACACACAGCTAAAGAGGTTGCTTTAAAATGTAATTGAGAACTTGATGGGCCCTACTCACAGCACCAGGTGTTTCCCATTGCACTCAGTTAAAACACAGCATGCTTACCCATCTTTAAGGAACCCTCCATGATCTATACCACCCCACCCATCCTCTTCTCTCTCTCAATTCCTACAATACTTTTGTTGCCCTAGTTATGAAGACTGGCGTTATTTCCTGCCAAGTATGAACCCCATTCTGGGTCATGCTCTAGCTGCCCCTCCTGCCTGCAACGCTCTTCCTCTGCGTATAAATAGATGTTTTTCTTCTCACTTCATTGTCAGGCTTCTCAAACTTACCACTAACAGAGAAGTCCACCAAAAATTAAATAACACACTATTCTTCCCGCCTGTATCTCACTTCATTTTTCTTCAAAACACTACCTGACACTTTATCATAGATTGATGTGTTTTTTGATCCTCTATGTCCTCCCTCCATATTGTAAGCTCTATTATCTGATAATGTTTTCTATTTGATTATCACTGAGTTCTTTGCACCTTGCCCTGGCACTCAATAAATACGTATTGGATAAGTGAACAAAGGGCTTACACAGGCAAATACCAACATAAAAAATTTTGTTATCACACTATTACTGTGTCACCATTGCATGCAGGGTGTTTTGGGGAGAGCAAGAGTGCCCGTGTTCAGAGTCAGAAAGTCACTGCAGTAATCCAGGCAAGTGTGTTCCATAACTTGAAATGTGAAGAAGCCATTTATGCTGGAGGGAATCAGAGATATGAGAGGAAACCGCAGAGCACAGTGATAAAGAAATATCCAAACACAAAACCACAGTGTACCAATTGTACAATTCCAGCTTAGAATACCAAGTATGAGCTGGAGATACTTTTGAGTCATCTATTTCTAAGCAGTAATTGAGACTATCAAATAGATTAAATATCTTAGATTACATAGAATAAGAGAATAACTTAAGACTAAATCTTGATGAACTATACATTTTAACAGTTGGGTAGAGAATGCTGACTTTGCCAACAATAAAGACAAGACATAGCAAAAGATAAAAATGAAAAAGTAAGGCTAATGTGTATCACGGTGGAAGTAATTTTTTACCTTTTAGGAAGTAATTTTTAAAGGAATGTAGTGATTAAGAGTGAAACCCCTATTTTGAAAATGAAAGGTGAATTGACGGTCCCTTCAAAAATTTCTAGATTTTTCCATGGTAAAATTTTCCATTAACAAGCTGTAAATCCATCCTTAGGTTAACGGGCATGTAGGTGGTTTCTGCATTTTGGTGATTGTAAGTTGAGGTGTAGTAAACAGGCTAGTGAAGACCTTGGGATAAAATGATTGTTTCTTTTGGGTTAGATGCCTAGTAATGGGATCGTAGGATCAAACAGGAGGTCTAATTTGAGTTCTGGAACACATTTTTCTTAGTAAAGTATCACAAGAATGGAGAAATAAGAATCCAATGTACTCAATCCTAATCTGAAGCCAGCAGACAATCTAGTACATACCAACATAAGATAAAACTCAAATCAATTCAAGATGGGAGATGGGAAACAAAGGAACGGGGAGAGGGGCAGAGGGAGCAGGTTGGGGGGTTACAGTGTATGGCACACCCAGGGGTGGGACACAACAATACAAGGGACTTAGCAAATGCAAACAGGGTAAGTTAATTCTTTGTACCCTCAATGAACCTGAAATAATAAAAAATTAAAATATTGCTAAGTTAAAACAAAAACTGAAAAGCATTATAATTAAAAGATCATAAGATAAGATAGTAAGAAAAGATTTAGAGAAAATGGGCAAACACAACTTGAGGAATAGCTATTTTGTAATGCTGTTGAGAAGTCACATTACATAAGAACTGGTGAATGTTTGAGGTTTCAGAGGATGCACATAGTGCTGGATTGACATGGTAATGGCTGTCGTGTGATATAGGGTGGTGGGAGTTTACTTCTCAAGGGGAAAATTCTGAGGCTACTGACAAGCCCTACCTATACACTACACAATATACACTACACTGTACACTATACATTATAAACTATATGCTACACTGTACATTATAAACTATACACTACACATTATAAAGTATACACTATGCTATACACTACCCTTGCACTACACTACACACTATACTAAACGTTCTACACTACACTATACACTATGCACTACACCACACACTATACTAAACACTATACACTACACTACACACTATTCTATACACTATACACTTCTTTGCTGCTCGGACAGCTCCATTATTTCTGATTCTCTTTCCCTATTCACTGTACAGGCTATAAAATTAAAAACGTGTTCTCTATAATACATATGATGTCATTAATAAGTAGAATTTCTTTTCTTTGAATGTGTATGCAATTGTGTGTGTGTAGAAAAAGTGATACATATCTTATTACTGAATTTCACCAGGGTCACCTTTGAAGTACTCCCATGGGAAGCTATGCAGCAAAGCCAGAAGCTCATTCACCCTTCCAAGCATTTTTTTCTAGGATGAGCTCATAAACTTAATTGTCAGCCCTCATATGACAACAGTTCTGATGGCCATTTCAGGAAAAGAGTTCCAAAATTGCTCTGAAGAGGAGTAGGAGCGAGCGGCATTGCATAGCTTCCCAAGGTGAGTGGCTCAAAGGTGATCATAGGGATATTTGGCAATGAGACATGTGGTACTTTTTCTGAGATGAATTAGAGAACTTAATTGTCCAGTCGCAAGCAGATATAACACAGAAATATAGATGTACAGTCTACCCCCATATCTGTAGGTTTTGCATCCACAGATTCAATCAACTGCACATCCAAAATACTCAGAATAGAATTCTACAGAGTTTAACGAAGCACCCTACTGTTCAGTGAAAGCTCGGTTAAATCCATGGAAATGAAACCACGTGTAGGCACTATGTTAGGTATTATAAGTAATCGAGATATGATTTGAAATACACAGGAGGTTGTGAGTGGGTTATATGCAAATGCTATGCCATTTTATATATATATAAAGGGCTTGTGCATCCACAGATTTGGTAGAGGAATGGGCCTGGAACCAATCCCCCACAGATATCAAGGGACAACTCTGTGTATGTGAACATAGACACATATGCGTATATTTGAGAGTATTGTTCTTAAAAAAGGATGTTTTTCAATAGGTGCTTCTGGTTTTGCTCTGAGTATATCATTTTTATCTTCAAAATTCCATCTCTATATATCTTAGTAAAAACTATTTTTAACATCTGTTTCACCTGGGTAAAATTTTGCATGAAGCCTCTGTAGTTATGTTCTTTTGCTAACATTAAATGACTTATTAATCATTCTTCTATTCAACAAAAGTAGGGTGATCACAAAAGCGATATCAATAATAGAATTCAGAATAACATTGTAAATGTACTTCTATGATATATAGACGCTCTTTGAAAATATAAAATGTGCTAATCTATACACCTGAAAACATGATTGGCTGTTTGTTCTGTAAATATCAATTGCATTCCAGAAACGTCATTTGAGTTTGATGAGAAATTATGACAAATCTGTAATGTTACTCTTTGTGAAATATTTTCTGGAAGACAATAAAATTTTCCAGTAATATCTAGTTTTAAAATACTCAACCTTAATTTTTCTATTTTTTTAAAAAAGCTCTCTTTGATGGCTGCTTCTGTAGAATTGGAGCTTTCCTCTCACTTGTTTGGCACATTGTATATGTGTACTGAGGGCCTACAAATATTATTCTGAAGATGCTTTTATATTTCTTTATCCCTGTACCTTTTCAGTAAGCCATTTTGGACCAATGATCCCTACTTTAAGATAGGAAAATGGAAGTGCAATATGATATATGAGACGTGATTAGCATAAATAATAAAAAGTAAATGATGTGAAAAATTACTGAGCCTGGTTTAATGAATGGTAACAGAGACAAAGTCAACAACATGATTCTGGCTGTGCTTGGAGACCTTTAAGATTATAAGAGATTGTTAGAAAATATATCAAGCTGGAATAAAAATCCGAATGGATTATGCATTTCTCATTTCAATTTGGGGTAATGCAAATGAACAGAATAATTTCCTCCTTCTTCGCTCTCACACGGCCACAGACAGCACCAGCTCCAGCTCCAGCTCCAGCCAACGTGAGGGGCCACAGAGAGCTGCAATGCTTTGTGAACCATACTTTACAGACACCACGCTAACAAGCTCTTCCTTATCACTCTCACTATTAAAACGTGCAATAAACATATCTTTTTAGCTTTCACATTAGTGTGGTTTCAAATACATTTTTTATGTGCAGTAATGATTTTCTAATGAATGTGTGCATCGATGTCTTCTAAGTATTGATTGGTATAAGCAGGCTAATTTTAATTGCTAGCAATTTCTATTTGTCAACAAGATCCTTATCAGTTTTCTGTAAGCCAGTCTTATATGGAAAAGAAAAACTTGAGCAAAGTGTAGAAAGTTGTGCTTTATCTTTTAAACATGGACCAAAGAAAAGTATTGTAATATTTGCATATAGTGTTATCAAATACTATCATATTTCACTTAGAATATGTTTTTACTTAAAAATGAAATAACATTTTGAATAAGAATAAAAAGATATTAACATTCTTTTAATATCTTAAAAGACTTAAAAATATATATATATAACACTAATAATACTTTGTCTCTCCTACTATTGCTAGTCTTACTTTCTCAAGGGGAGAAATTGAAATAGATTTGTTTTAGCCCTGAATGCAATATATTTAACATACCTCACAATCAAAAGCAATTAAATATTGTTCGCTCTAATCAGATACTATTTGTGTTTCTTCTATATTATTTTAATCTACATAACCCACTAAAAATACCAGTTTAAAAAAATCCATTCTATAGTTTTGCATTACCTTTTTCTTTTCTTTTCTTTCTTTCTTTTTTTTTTTTTTTTTTTTTGCAGTTTTTGGC
>NW_003852425.1:12425098-12520057 GCF_000181295.1 Otolemur garnettii | reverse complement strand
TTGCAGTTTTTGGCTGGGGCTGGGTTTGAACCCACCACCTCCGGCATATGAGACTGGCGCTCTACCCTTTTGAGCCACAGGTGCCACCCAGCATTACCTTTTTCTTTCTCATTCATATTTGTCAGTTTAATATCTACATATTTCCCTAGCTGATACATAACCTATCAATACCCCCTTAGACATAGATTGTTTTTCAATTTTATATGAACTTTTCTCAGCATAGAATATTATACTTTTGGATGATTATTCCATTAAATGAAGTATTGGAATCACCTAATCAGAGGCTGTGATTATATATTTTTATTTCAGATCATGCTCCATATTGTTTTCAGAGTCTTACCAGTACATAATGTCAGGTTTCTTTCATAGCAAAAGATGTGAAAAAGTTATTTTCCCATAGTGAAGTAATTTTGGGATAATAACTAGAAACCAAATAATATGTGATATTTAAGTTTCTATTAACATGTGTTCCTCAATTCCTTTTACCTAAAATCTATCTTAGGCCATCTCTGATCCATATCATATGTTGCTATAAAAAAAGAACTTTTACCAATATGTCAGCAACATAGAAATACTCACAGATTTGCCATTCAGAAATATCAGATAAAACATGCTTCTGTCTAAAATTCTTCTAAGGATAAAATTCTATGCTTTGTTTAGAACCAGAAAAGAGCCTGAATAGCTGAAATAACCGTAAGCAAAAAGAACAAAGCAGAAGACATCACACTGTCAGATTTCAAACTGTACTACAAGATTATAGTAAACAAAACAGCATGGCAAAGGCACAAAAATAGAGTCATAGACTAATGGTACAGGACAGAGAACCCAGATATAAAATCGTTGCATACATCCAATTTCTGTTTGAAAAAAAACAGACAATATACACTGGGGAAAAGAAGCCTTATTCAATAAATTGTCCTGGGAAAATTGGAGAGCCTCATGCAGAAGGATAAAGTAAGATCCAGATCTCTTACCACTCAGTGTAATTCAAGATGGATAAAAGACTTAAGATCCATAAGAACTCTAGAAGAAAATGTGGAAAAAATTCTTCTAGATACTGGCCTAAGCAAAGAATTTATTACTAAGACCCCAATGGCAATTACAGCAGCAAGAAAAATAAACAAATGACTTCTTAAAATTAAAAAGCTATGCACAGCTAGAAAAATAATCAACAGAGAAAATGGACAACTGACAGAATATTCACACTCTATTCTTCAAATAAGAGCTAATAACCAGAACACAATGAACTCAAATAAATCAGCAAGAAAAGAATTGAAGAACCCCATTAACATGTGGGAAAAGGCATAAAGAAAAGCTGGGTTTTTTTGTTGTTGTTGTTTGTTTGTTTGTTTTTTGAGACAGAATCCAGTGTGTCACACTTGGTAGAGAGCTATAGCATCATAGCTCACAGAAACCTCAAACTCTTTGGCTCAAGCAATTCCTCAACCTCCCAACTAGTTGGGAGGACAGGCATCTGCCACAATGCCCAGCTATTTTTAGAGATCAGGTCTTGCTCTGGCTCAAGATGGTCTCCAACCCATGAGTTCAGACAATCTACTTGCCTTGGCCTCCTGGAGTGCTAGGATTACAGGCATGAGCCATCGCACCAGGCCTTAAAGAGAAGCTTTTCAAAAGAAAGTAGACAAATGACCAACTCTGAAAAACCACTCAACATCCATATTAATCATGGGAATGCAAATTAAAATCACAATGAGATACCACCATACCCTAGTTATGATGGCTTTTATTAAAATGTCAAAAAGCTATAGATGCTAACATGAATGCAGAGGGAAAGGAATGCTTATACACTGTTGGTGGGACTACAAATTAGTACAACCTGTATGGAAAACAGTATGGAATTCCTCAAAGAACTAAAGGCAGACTTACCATTAGATCCACCAATCCCACTATTAGGTATTTACCCAAAGGAAAAGAAGTCATTTTATGAAAAAGACACTTGCACTCAAATGTTTATTACAGCACAATTCACAATCATAAAAATGTGGAACCAACCCACGTGTCCATCAATTTATGAATGGATTTCCAAAATGTGGTAGATATACACCATGACATACTACTCAGCTGTAAAAAAAAAGGTGAATTAATGACCTTTGCAACTATTTGGATGGAACTGGCGACCATTTTCCTAAGTGAATATCTAAATAATGTAAAAATAAGCTCCTTATATTTTTGCTAATAAATTGGAACTAACCAATGAGGACACAAGCTCACAGAGAGAAGTAAGAGTCATTGAGAGTTAAGAAAGGAGGCAGAGGGAGGATGGAGTAAGTGAAAACCTACCTGACGGGTACCATGGACACTACCTGAGAGGTGGACACACAGCCATAACTCAAGAGTTGCAAAATGATCCATGCAACTAAAAGCATTTGTACCCTTCTAATATTTTGAAATAAAAAGAAACACATGAACATTTTATCAAGGGAAGAAAGGAACTTGTAAGGCTATTGTATGAGACCAGTAATGAATTTAAACCAACTATGTAAATGGTAGTGGGATCAACATTAATTTTCCTTATACAAAAATTCCAAACTAATTCTATTCCATTTTCCTTCAGAATGCATTGGGCATGTTTCTTCCGTGTTTTATCATTACACAGAATGTCCAAGACCACCAACTCATGTTCAGATGGGCAGTGTGTCATGAACAGCCCGTCAAGTGGTCCAGATGTGTGAAGAGATGGTACCCAGAATCAGTGACACTCTGAATGTCTGTCCTTTTCCATTTGGTGACTCTCACTGCTCTGCTCCTTCCTTTCATTCTGAATCTTCCCTGTGCCACCTGGCTCACTCCTTTTTACCTCAGATCTAAAGTTATCTTTGGAAAGAGAAAAACTTACTCTCCCAGTATGTTAGAATCTTTCAGATTACCGCTTAGGCTAATGCTTTCTCTAAATATTTATTTTTCATTTGTATGTATGATGAGAAAGAGGATAATAGTAGTGTGAGTCCCAATGAAATGCTCACAGAGATAAAGGGAAAAACCCAGAGAAGACGCGGAGGTTAATATTTCTAGATTTAACTCTGCTACCTGTGTTACTGCGTATATGATAGCTCCCAATCCTAGATTCTCTTTGTAATAGAGTTTGAAGCTCTGGGAATGGGAATCATATTTACATAAAGTATAGGCAAGAGGTGAATCTAGTTTTCATTGTTCTTTTCCTTTTCCTATGTAAGTAGAACCCAGGTCATCCAGTACTTCTGTTATTAACGGGACAGACACAGTCACTAATTCTCAGGTTAATATCCATAGTTTCCATTAGGTTTAGTTATCCAAGAAAATCTTCACAATCCATGTTTAAACAAATAGCAAAAGTCCTTCAATTTGAAAGACTTTTTGAATAACAGATATAAAACTTCGGGTTTTAATTTATCTGCACATACTCATGACTGAAATAAGCTTGAAACTTTTCCACTTCTAATTTTTTTTAAAAAAACGTATTTTTTTTCAATGGGAAACATACAGCCTCTACCCAGTTTGACATACATAAAGTCTCAAGCTTGCTGGCATAATAAATTCCATGCTTTCTATATTTCATTAGTTTAAAGAAAACATATGTCTCTTCAGCTAGATCATTTGGTAATATACAAATAGAGTTTAGCCTCTGTTGTGATATAATTAGACTAGTTTTATTTATGAAATTAAGTAACCTAAAATATATATGGTGATACATCAAGTGTCTGTAAAACATTGCTGTGATTCGAATCCATGTGCTATTCCATAAGGATATAAGTAAAGTATAAGATAAATTAAGCACCATTTTCCATGTTTATTCAAAGCACCTTCAATTAGACATCAGTGTTTCTTTAGTATTTTCTGCATTGCTCCTCTGATTATAAAAATGGTCATGTAGTAGTTTGTGCATATGCAAAAGCAGCATTAGAGGTGTCACACTAAGCCCCAGCACATCACCCTCCGGACGCTTCACTTCACAGGTCTCCTCATGACCAAACAGCTAAGTCCTCCCTGCTGCAAGGAGGTCCGTACCTTTCTCATAATAATTATCATAAAACTGCAGCTTATGATTTTATTCTACTGTTGTTTGTTGATTTACTGATCATCACCCACTAACAAAATAATCTCCTTTACGATCCAAACCCACCACATTTGTGTCTTCCCAGAACTAGTGTCTTTTAATCACTTATCATTTCCATAGATACCTTTGTATTTTCTCATTTATCTTTTTATACATACTTGTTATTTTTTCCAAATAGCTTCCATCAGGATGTATATTCTAACTGATTTATGGTTCACATTATAAAAGGTGGGCACTGGACATGGCTCTCTCCTTCTTCCACCCCATCTTTTTGATCACATTAATGCATTTAATTTCATCAAACTTATTTTCATCTTTGAATCCAAAGATATTTTCATGCTATGAAAAAATTGACTAATATAAAAGGAAATTAATATGTAAAATGAGAATAACCCATCGACTAAACTCAAAATATAATTTAGAATGAAAATGCACTCTTGAAAATATTCACTTACTTCATATCAAAAGTACCAGGATTAGGAGTTCATCAGTTGTATTGTGTCCCAAAGCAAAGTTTTATTTTTAAACACCTATAACTATATTTACCTCTATGTAATCTTAGGTTTAATTCATATATTGAAAAATAATCATGTACTAATGAAATTCTACATAGCAAGTACTAGGTTGCATGTGTCAATCATGATGTATTTTTTTGTGAGCAATTTAAATATTTTGATTCAATATGAAATATAAAAATTTGCCTTTCTAATATGTAATGTTTGATATTTTATGAACCACAAGGACAAAAAGATAAAAATTCCATATGCAATATATTAAAAGTAGAGTCATGCATTTATAAACCAGCTTCCTGCATTTCAAGATTAATGGTTGCATGTCTCTTAAGGGGCAAAGTAGATGACAAGTCCAAATTGTTTTCCACCTATATACCATCAGTAATACTGAGTCATCAAGCTAAACCATGTTTATAATTGAGGGAGAATATTTTAAAAGATAAAATAGCAACTCACAAAACATTCTCATATTTCATTTGGACAATCAGAACTTTAAAATAAAAAGTATTTTTGTTGAAAATTATTATTCTTTAACTTTTATAACTTGCAATGGGTAGTCTAATTGCCTATAGTTGCATCTAAGCTTCATAATTTACTAGTGGAAGAATCTTTGAGAATTTTTTAAACTTTCCAAGCCCTAGTCACTTTATTTGTAAAATTGCATTACACAGTTTTTTTTAGAGAATTACAAGAGGTTTTATACACACACACACACACACACACACACACATACACACACATAATATTCTGCCTGGAAAATTGTAAGGGCTCAATAAACTTCATTGTTATAATTTTTATTCATACGTATTTAACTGTTGTAGTATGATGGTTTCTCTTCATCATTCCCTGATGAAAACATTCAAATAAATCCCTTCTCGTGGACACTTACTCTTCCCTCCTTCATCAGCCTCCAGCTTTTTATGAGAAAGAATCCTCTGTCCTCCGTGAAGTCCTTCAAGTAGTAACTGAGTGTCAGCCGAATGGCAGTTATCCCACATCTATTACAGTTAATGCCTTTCAAGATATTACCCTCTCTCAAGCCCAAGGACTATAATTATTTGGAAATAGATTTTCACCTTAATATTAGTGTGCTTTACCCTGTGTGAAAGTGAGAGGTCAAGGAATATTTAAATTATAGTGTATGTTTCTTGAATTCAGAGTGTTCAAAAAATTTTAAATGAATATTTCAATTAGCTAGGTCTTCTAAGTTGTTAAAAATAACAGGACAATTCTACTGGGTTAATTTTTACCCAATCATAGCTTCGCCACCTGTCGACTCACCAAGGCCCTTCCAGAAGCTCTGCGCTGAGCAGAAGGCCAGCTGGACACTCAGGGAGCTGGCTTTTCAGGTGGATGGAGGGGTCTTTGAGTCGCTCCTCATTTCACACATTAATAGCAGGGCACCCGTACAGCTGTCAATAAAGTGAAACTGAATTCCCCCAAAATAATCCCATACAAAAGGTCTGCATCATTTTATTCCCATAAGCTACTTTAAGACCTTTACTAATTTATCATTATTATCAAAAAGCATCATGTATAATTACTTTATCTCAAGAAACACTTAAACAATTAGTTATGCAACAATCTCCATCAAGTTCAGGATTATAGTAAATAGTGGTATCAATTTATGTCCCACATTGCATCATGACATAGAGATGTGCCCATCAGCAGTTTGAAATCAGATAATTGTACTTGGCAGAGACAAGTCACAAGACAAATAGAATAATTACACACACAGTGCGCAGGTAGGTGCTGCATTGTCCAACCAAGTAAAAGTCTGTGTGTGTTCCTGAGGCAGGAGAAAGAGGACAGAGGATGCTTGTTAGCTATTGATTTTTGTAGACTCACACATCTGCGTAATGATCTCAGTCAATAGCATTAAGGACATGGAGAGAGCCACGCTGTTTAGATTGCCAAAGGAAGTGTAGAGTACAAAGGAAGCTGAAGTCTGCCAGTGCCTTTCTGTATGAAATAATAAAGCAGCAGGAGTTCAAAGTACCATCAGCATAATATTGAGCCACGGGCTTCTGCCCAGCTAAGTAGCACTGTAAAATATTTTTTTAAAGTGCAGACTTATTAGGAGAAACCTGTCTAATCATCTTTAACTCTCTGTCCAGTTCAATCATCTTATGGAATGTATAACACGGAGAATATCTGATCTTTTTTGATACTTAAAAAACTCTAAATTTTTAGGCTGATGCCTATGGCTCAAGGAGTAGGGTGCTGGCCCCATATACCAGAAGTGGTGGGTTCAAACCCAGCCCCAAAAAAAAAAAAAAAAAAAAAAAAAAAAAACTTTAAATTTTTGAGAGTCTACTAGGAATTGAAGCAAGAGGTACATTAAATGAACACAAAAAGCAAAAACCCAGCTTTTGTGGATCTTAATAGTAGGAAAAAAGAGCTATGATCAAATAAGCATCTATAATGTGCACACGTTTCCCCCTCTAAATTAATATCAATTAGAGATATTTAATTGACTTTATTAGTGCCTGTAAGATTTTATATTTGATTGCAGGATTCATGGGGTCCCCTGCTGATAGATTATATTTTTTTCTTTCTTTTACTTTCCTTGCCTTGCCTTTTATTTTCCTTTTCATAAGTTAATTTAAAATCAGAAAATATCCATCTGCTTTGCTGCTCTCAGTATCTGCAGTACATTCCATTTAGGGATCTAAATAAGTGATTTCAAATATTTCTGAAAGAGTGAATATTTATGAAATTTTATTATGTGTGGTATTGTTCCATTGAACATACAATATATGTTTTGGGAGTGTGTGATTCTGGCCCATGAATCACGGGATGAATTTCTAGAAATAAATTTCTGGTTTCGAAAACATACTTATTTTAAATTTTGTTCTTCTGTTAAAATGCCCTACCCTGAAAAAAGTCTCTACCAAGTTTGAGAATACCTATCAAACAGAAATCTTTTATTCACTAATCCATTCATTTATTCAACACACAGTTATCAAGTACTCCCAACATATCACACTATGCCTATTGCAGCTAGTAGGGTATCACAGTGACCTAGCCAGGAAAATCTTCTCCTACACCAGAAGCTTATATTCTAACAAATAATTCATGAAGCTTGTTCCACAAGATTTTACTTTATGATCACATTCTGCACTGAAGAAAAATAGATAGATTGGATTTTGAGGGGAAAAAAATGTGACTGAGATTTGCTATGGCATTCGAATAGACACTATGTTCTGGAGAGAACGAGAAATATGTAAGATTTATTTACAAATTAGGAATCTATTTAATTACTGGAAGTCATAATCATCTCTCTCATTTCTTCAAAGCATTACAAGGTCAGCAAGAAATTTATATTCTTCTGAGGGCTACGATTTCACATTGTAGAAGCAGAATGAGATTCTAGGTCATTATACTCTTAAATATTCCCTAACGAGGAATCCATTTGCTTCTTTCTCTTCCCATTGCTTGGTATGATTTTGTATTGTTTCACAATAATAGTTTCATATTCTACAAAACCTTTCTGAGGAACTTAAGCAGTGACTTTTAATTTTGTTGCATTAACTTTGAATCGGCAATTCATGCATAAGGTTATATAAAAATCGATAATGGAAATTAATTGTGCTTTCCAACCCAGACAACAGCTATCCTGGAGAGTGCAATCATTACATTGCTTGAACACACTTCAGGAAATATTCTAGGAATACTCCACCTAAACATAAGGTATACATAGAATAACTTGCTATCAACAAAACTAAACAATTAGAGAGTGCAAGAGTAGGCAAGAAGCAATTATGCCAGGACAACAGGAAAAGTATCAGATATCTCCTGAGCAAACCAACACACATGGTCACCCTAACTATACATCCTGTATATTTATGTAAATACATATTTTAATCTGATCCATATGGCAGCATAGTTCACATTCTCCACACCTTTCTTTTTTTTCACATAAAAATATACTGGGATAAATTTCTGAATGACTATAATAAATCACTAGGTTTTTAATGTCAATGTGCCTATGTCATTAGTTCCTCTAATTGATATTTGGAATATTTCCATTCTTCTGCTCTTACAAACAATGCTATATTAAGCATCCTTATATTTAGTTCCTTTTGCTAGTATATAAATATATTTGTATGATAAAATTTTAGAGTTAGAATTGCTGGGTTAAAACTAGGAGTTTTTGTAAATTTTGATGGATATGATCCAATATCATCTTGAAAAGTTCTTTCGGCAATATATGACTTTCCCTGTTTACTCCGATTATTACCAGCATAGTGCATTATCAAAATTTATTACTATATATGTGTCAAATTTATAATTATTTGAAGAAAACAATGTCAGTTTTAATTTTAATTTTATGGAACTTTCATTTAAGAGCCATTAGAAATTCTCTTGGGCATTTATTTCTATGAAATTATTGACCTTTCTGCTCACTGGGGCAGCACATACACTAAACTTGGAGATTGTTGATCTTCATCTCACTGACTCATGGAAGCTAAGACAGTGGACAGTTTACATGGATATGATGATTTATCTTTTATTTAGACATATGAATGGAATTATCAATGCCCACATTTCAAATGAATTCTTGTTATGGAATTATTGATTTTTTCATCTGAAGAAATTCTAGCCTTTTGAACAGTTTGGCTCCTAAAGTTACCCAAGGACTCACATAGTTGTCAGAGACAAAATAAATAAATAACAGAACATTTTCCAAATGAGATGATTGATGACAAGTGATCAGACATCTTCATGATTGCACACACACATAGATCAAATATTACTTAGAAGGAGGTTGGCAGCAGGCCCTGTGCTATGTGCTACAAGGAAAATCATGAGAAAGATGGTCCTCAGCTGGTTTATTCATCAGCTGCTAGTAAGTTATACTTCAGAATAAAAGACAGGAAATATTTGTAGCTTGCAACAACAAAGGTTTACTTTGTGTTCACGCTACATTAAGGCTGTAGTAGCTGCAATTCAGCTCTGGCTCCACTATGTCCTGGCATTCTTCTCTGGAATAGGTCTTTTCATCCTAACAACCTAGCCACCTGCTGCTCTCATGGCAGAAGAAAAAAGAGCAACAGTTCTCAACCTGTGGGTCGTGACCCCTCAGGAACTGTATGAAAGGGTCACAGCATTAGGAAGGTCGAGAACCATTGTAGAGGCATCTTATAAGTTGTGGTACACACAACACTTTCTTGTACATTCCATTGGACACAGCAAGAGATATAGTAAAATTAGAGGCTAATTGGGTGAGAAAATGTACTCCCCCTCCTGAGGGAGATAATGTGTCTCACTGGCAGTGAAGAAGGATTAGTAATCTGTATACAAAAAGGGCAGTGAATATAGATAGGACATTCCTCAAATTCTGAAGGCCATATACAATCAGCCTACAGCCAGCATTTTATTAAAGGGGAAACATTGACAGCATTGCTTCTTAGCACCAGACAAGGTGTTCTGCTTTCCCTGCCTCTATTCAGCATAGTGTTCAAGCTATTCCCAGAGCAATTAGGCAAGTGAAGACTATCAAGGAGATCCAAATGGGGAAAGAAGAGACCAACCACCGCTCTTTACTAATGATATGATCTTATACTTAGAAATCCCCACAGATTCAACTAGGGGACTCTTAGAATTTGTAAATAAATTAAGCAATGCTCAGGTTGCAAAATCAATATATGCAAACCAGTACCTTCCATATATCCCAACCACAGCCAAACTGAGGGTCAAATCAAAGATGCAACACTTTTCTCAGTAACAACAAAGAAAATAAAATACCTAGGAAAATACTAAACAGAGGAAGTGAAAAACCTCTATAGAGAGAATTATGAAATACTGAGGAAAGTTATTGCAGTGAATGTGAAAATAAGGAAAATAATTATCATGCTCATGGATCAGCAGAATCAACCTTGTTAAAATGGCTATAGTACACAAAATGATGTATTGGTTCAATGCAATTCCAATTAAAATGCCAACACCATTCTTTGCAGATTTAGAAAAAATAGTTCTACACCTTGTATGGAACCAGAAAATACTCTGAATAGCCATTGAAACCCATGTGATAAGAAAAAAACAGGGGGCATAACTACCAGACTTCGAGCTACACTACCAGGCAAAAAAGCATGGTACTGGCCCCAAATCAGAGACATAAACATATGGAGCAGAACAGTGAACTCAGAGATAAATCATCCTCATATGCTCATATGATTTTTGAGAAAACAGATAAGAGCATACACTGTGAAAAAGAATCTCTGTTCAAGAAATTGTGCTGGGAAAATTGGATAGCTACACAAAAAAGACTGAAAGAGGATGTGCACATCCCATGACTCACTAATATTAACGCATGATGGAAAAAAGACAGAAAGCTAAGGCAGGAAACTCTAAGAATCCTTGAAGAAAACTAAAGAAAACGTTGGAAAACTCTTATATATATTGATCTAGGCAAACAATTGATGAAGGAAACCCCCAAAGCAATCACAAACAAAAATGAATAATTAGGACCTGATCAAACTAAAAGGCTTCTGCATAGCCAAAGACACAACCAAATGAGCAAATAGACAACCCACCAAACTATAGAAAATATTCCCGTGGAATCCATCTGATACAGGACTGATAATCAGAATCTGTGTAGAACTCAAGCAAATTAACAAAAAAAGTACAAAAACCCCATTAAAAAATGGGCCAAATACATGAACAGAAACTTTCCATTGAAGATATACTAATGGCCAACAGTCTCATGGAAAAATGCGTGACATTCCTAATCATTAGAGAAATGCAAGTCAAAACTACAATGTGATACGACCTCTGAGATACTCCAATAAGAATGGCTTCTATTAAAAAGTTCTAGCTGAATGCTATGACTCCTGTCTGTAATCCCAGTGCCCTGGGAGGCCAGAGCAAGAGAATCATTCAATGTGAGTGGTTTGAGACCAGCCTGAGCAAGAGCGAGACCTCTTCTCCACCAAAAATAGAAAAAGTTAGCCGGGCATGGTGGTGTGTCCCAGCTACTCAGAACAGTGAGGTAGGAAGATTGTTTAAGTCCAGGACTTTGAGCTTGTTGTGAGTTGTGATGATACCCCTGTACTCTAACCAGGGCAATAGAGCAGGACTCCACTCCGTCTAAATAAATATATGACCCAAAACATTCTGACATGGATGCAGAGAGAAAGGAAATCTTGTACACAGTTGGTGGGACTACAAACTATTAAAACCTCTATGCAAAACTGTATGGAGATACTTCAAAGACCTTAAAGTAGGCCTCCCATTTGATCCAGTAATATCCCTGCTGTGTAAATACCCAAAGGGAAAAAAAAACATCATTTTGTAAGAAAGCACACCTACACTCGGATGTATGTAGCAGGACAATTATTAATCCCAAAGACACAGGTGTCTACCTATACATAAATGGATTAATGAAATGTGGTCTATGCTTACTATGGCATTCTACTCAGCCATACAAAGAAATATAGCAATTTAGTATTTTTTGCAACAGCCTGGATGGAATTGGAAACCACTCTTCCATGTGAAACCTCACAAGAATGGAAAAAACAAACAAACAAACAAACACACATGCATTCAACAACAAATTGGAACTAATTGAGCAACACTCAGTGCACACATGGATGTAAATCTCGACGAAAACCAAGCTGGTGGGATGGGTGAGGAGGGATGTGTAAGTTCACATGTATTTGGTACCAGGCACTCTATCTGGGTAAGGGGCACATTTATAACTGATTTAAACTGTCCAAAACCAAAGTATGTAAATAAAACATGTGTACCCCCAATATTCTGAAATTTTAAAAATCCTAGGAAAATAAAGAATAATAGTGTATAATACTATGTACCCCCCTCAAAGAAAAGGCAGTGTTTGGAATGTCATAACTGACCATCAGCTATTGGCCCAAAACATTCACCTCCCTCCCTTCCACGGTAGCTGACTCAGCATCCGTTTGTTGGAGATGTTAATCTTCCTGATTCACAGATCTAAGTTTGAGAAAGCCAAGCCATCCCCATGCTTGCCCACACTTGTGCAGACACATATTTTGCAATGGTGAAATAAAAAACACATAATCTCATAGACATTTCCTTTAAAGTACAGAAAAAGTGGACACACAAAACTGCCATGGTTCTATAGCAATCCTATGTGTGGGGCAGGGAATGTTCCTCAAGCAACCCTTATTTTCTGCTCTCTGAATGTAGCCCCCAAGATTACTGTTCTCCAAGGCATTACTACTGCCTTCTAGAAGGTCCTTCTTCCTTTGTTATTCCTTCAAGCCATATGTCAAGATGGTATTGGAAAACGATCTTCACCTCAGCCTGCTGACTGCTCATAAAATATTTGGTAACCAGACATCATTTTAGGTTTGCCTTAAGTTTCTCTTTAGACCTAGTGCATGCCTCTTCATGATGGACTTGGAAGTTTTGTCTGGTTGATTCCAGTTATATTTCAGATGCTGGCAGCCAAACTTACAATACTTTTCAAGAAAGCTCTCTCTCTCTCCTGCATATATTCAATATGAAGTCATAGTGTCAATCAAAGTTGAGATACTAACCGTCCCTGTAGCTCCCTAAAAGTTGGTTGTTCTCTAGAGAAGTGGGGGGGGGGGTCTAGTGGAGAGTGGCATTGGTTAGACTTGGAATTGTCTAGACCAGAGTTTCTTCACACAGCATCTAATCCTTACCCCAACCCCATGTGCCCAGTTATCACTGAAGACTCAGAATTTGCCTTGGAAAATATACTGTATTTCAAATACATTTTAGGATGAAAGAAAGAAGAGGTAACCAGAAGCAGCCACTCAAAACTAGATTTGGTGGTTCTAAGAAATTTCAGGAACTATTACTCAGAAATTCACAATTTAAGAGAATTATAAATGCTGATTACTCTATTGGTTTTTATTTTTTAGTACTTAAAAGGAAAGTATAGGGGCTCTTGTAACAGCAGTTCTTAGGCAGTTAAACGCCAATTTTAAAATGTAGAAAAGAGAAAATAGATCTACAGACGAGGACCTTTTCTCTTGCAATATTCTGGTCATCAAAAGAAGAAATTTTAAGGAGATAATGCCATGTATGAATGTGGTTCATCTTTAGTAATTGAGAAAATCTTATATTGTAAATGAAGGTGATATTATCTAGGTATTTCTTGATGGTGTTCCTTTTTCACTCGGCAATTAAAATCACTATATATTTTCCTTCCCTTTATAAGTATATCCTGAGTGGTTTAGTTTTTGGCAGGGCTTGCGGTATGCACTTAAAATGAGGAAGGCAAAATGAAAAACTCCTGACACATAAAGTAAAAGATTAATGAGAAAACAGAAAGGGCCCAAACAAAAAGGCCTGCATTAGTCAATGATACCGAGAGGACTCAGCGAGGAGGCAAGGCCGTCCTCCTGGGGCTCTACATTGAATTCACAGAAGGAAACCTAAACTCCTAACAGAGATTCTTAAACACGAAGAGTCAGCAGTTAGTTACTGTGATTGAAGAGAACATCAACGAAGACACAAAGAATAGGAGAAAATAAGCACTCTGCAAACGCATGGACATTCCCAGATCTCAGTTCTCAGTTAAAGAGACCTCAGTCCCTGGCTGTCCAGTCCTGTAAAATATGCTAACAGATTTAGACTTTACTCTTCAGCAGTGTGTGAATGTTAATGCATTAAATATGCATGTGTGTGTATGTTACTGAAGAGTGTTATGATCACTTGACGAATTTAATGCATTAGATCTAATGTAGGACTAGGAGATGGATTGGCACGTGACAATGTCAATAGCAGGGAGGCCACACTGTTATAGGATTAGGGCAAATACACTCAGGTCTGAACCAAAACCGTGACTATTTTCTTGCAAAAATTAGTTCTTGGAAATATTTTATGGTTATTATTTATAGATAAAGCATTCCATTTTCATTGTTTCACTGCAAATGTTAAAATGTAACTTTCTGCTTCGATTCAGCAATCAAAACTAAGGGTGCACTGTAGTGTTAACCAAAGGCAATTTGCCATAGGCAAATGTGTAACTATTTTAAAAGAGCATAATTGGTAGATATAAATGCCCCTATCCTTCAATTAACTTCTATGAGGTGAATAGACAAGTGTTTTTAATACTTCATGGAAAATATTAACTCCCCACAAGCAGATAGGCTTTTAAATTTTAAAACTCACATTTCACATTCACATAGCTGTTCCTGTTTAAGGCAAACTCACAATAAGATGGAGGAAAACTTACTTAAAAATATTCATTTTAAAGAAGGGAACTAATCCAGTGATTTTATTCTCCTAATAAATATAACCCCACATAAGGGCTGTCATTACATCCTGTAATAGGCAGCAGGTTTGAGCCAAACTAATTAGCAATAAATCTGCCAGAACCCACTCAAAATATTCTCCTAATTAATCAGAATAGGAAGAGATGAATTGAAAAAATGTTATTATCCCACGAAAGAAATTTTATCATCAATTTCTATGGTTACTTAACTGATTTGTCTGCCTTTATCCTGGCACACTCATCAGTCTTTACTTTTAAAGTCAGTTAAAAATGTTCTGATCACCTGGGATGAAGAGATTATAAAAAGCTTCTAGGAGCACTGAATAATCATAATACTTAGCTAGCTTTTATTTATTTATTCAAGCACACTTGATTCCAGTAATAAAATTTATTGTCTCTATTCATGCATTAAAAGAGTTACTTCTTTAATCTTTAAATTATTGTTTTTCCTTTTAGAGCTCTTTCATTTCTTTTTACTGTTCTGTTTCTTCTATGTAACAATTTCTTTTAATCTCTTCCTCACAGTAATTTATTTCTAATGAATGTTTCCAGAACACTTTCATCAAAATTTTAAATTTCCTTTAAATGTAGCTAATCAGCTTCATTAGAGCCTAACAATCCAAATCTTAACACTAATTGTGAGCACTTCATAAAACAAAGGCAATCTTCCATTTGAAGATTTATAAATTGGCTCTCTATATTTTTTCCAGGCTAAGGAAGCAACAGTCTATTCTTTGATAGGAATTTCAGCTTAGTATTTGTACTTTTATGACTTTATTCCTTGCTTTTAAGCCGTTAGACATTTGTTTAATCTCTGAAGGAAAAATATCTTTTAAATAGTAATGAATCTTCAAAAGTGTGGAGAGGTGGGAGAGGTGGGGACATATATAATTTTAAGGTAAGGAACAATGACAAAGACGACCTCAACCTGATGATGTAGAATAACATCCCAGGAAAAAAAATCATCTTAATTATGTGTGTCTGTGATATCATGTGCTGAGAATGAATGGAGCCCAAATCCCCACTGCCCCAACTTAATCATAAGACCAAACAAATCGCCAAATATCTGACAAATCCAAAGTGAGAGATTTATCTAAAATATATGAAAATCATAAAAAATCAGAAAATTCTGAGGAATGTCACAGAGTAGAGGAAGCTAAACAAACATGACAATAGGTATAAACCAATATCCTGTAAGGGGTCCTGGAACAGGAATAAGGAAGAAACTAGTAAAATTCAAGGAAAGTGTGGAATTTAGTTTGACACAATGTTAACAATATTGGTTTCTTAGTTTTGACAAATGCACCATGACAATGGAAGATGTTCACTGGGTGAAACGTATTCAGACACCTTATTTACTGGCTTTGCAATTTTTCTGGAAATATACAATTATTCCATTTTTAAGATGATTTGAATAATTTTATTTAAAAAAATCGATGTCACAATATAATAGGGAAAGCAGGCAAAATAGACTCACACCTACACCTGAAAAATTGTGTATTGATTAGGAAGAGGACTTCCACATGGATTTTATGCTTTGAAATATTTTGTACAGTGAATTTACACCTCATGAGTTAAGGTATAATCATATGGTAAGGAGAACAGTTTCCTCAAAATTTCTCTTGACAAACTACCCAGGAAACGTGTGACATTTTGTCTTGGGTTTACAATATCATGGAGAATTCCAGTAAATCCTTACAGACAGTGTTTCTCCATCAATCCTTGCCCAAGAAATATAATCAGATAATTTTCCAGTGTGACAGAGAAAGTGTCCAACTCCCAGCTCCTTCCACAATGTTAATTCATTTCCTTGTAAATGATCTAAAAATTCTTAGCAGAAATTTTACTCTTTCCAAAGGCATCAAAAAAAAATAAATTGATTACTTAAGATTCTTTCTTTTTTATTCTGAAGGCACATTGTCCTCATTTGTTCAAACACACATATTGGCTTGTGATTATCTTTCAAACTCTTTCTAGAGCAATTTTTATGAAGTCGCTGGTAAGTCAAAAATTCATATTATTTTCAAATACATGTTCCATCATGGAAACAGTACAGTGCTGACAGCCAGAAATATCAACAGAGCATCTAGGAAGGACCTGGCTAATGCCCACACAGAACATCAGTGATTTTAGAGTTCCATTGTGGTGATTTTAATCTTGAAAATGAGCCACATAGGTGACTGGAGACCAAGGTGGATTATGAGCAGGTGAAATGTGTAGGGACTGTGAATCCATCTTAACCCACACGTGGATTAGCAGCAAGGTGTGACATTACTATTCCAACAATATTGGGCTGTTTGAAACAAATCAGCAAAATAAAGAAGTGAGATAAATTGGTTTTTCGTGAATTAAATGAGCGTCCGAAAAGAAATCCTCTCCAAGCTGCTTATCCTTGCTGTTGTGAAGGTGAACCATTTCTACACTATGTTGTTAATGTGTGATGAAAATGCATTCTTTGTGACAATTGCAAGCCTTTGGCAGTATGATTGAATAAAGATGACATGCCAAACACAGTTCAAAACCAAATATTCATCCCCCCAAAGCTAATGGTTTCTGTTTGATCGTCCAGCAGTGATATTATCCACTACAGCCTCAGTCTTGCTCAGTCAAGTACAGTGGGGGTCTAACTGCGGCCAGATGGACAACATGATGAGGATGTTGTGATTCAGCAGCTAGGACTGACTGAGGATAGATCCAATCCTCTTATCAGACGATGCTGCCACACGAACACTGCTTCTCAGACTGCAGAACCTAGACTTGGAAACTGTCATCTTCTATATTCACCAGAACTTGCACCAACGGACTTCTACTTCTTCTAGGCTTTGGACCACTTCTTACAGGGGAAAATATTCAATTCTTAACAAGTTGTGGAAAATGTCTTTTGTGATTTCATCGCTGCTTGCTCTCCAGGACTCTTCAGAGCTGGCATATACAAACTACTGTTCTGATGAAGAAACTATGTTGACAGTGTAGGAGTACATTTTGATTAATTGTACTGCTTCTTGCTTGACACATAGTAAATTCAACATCTGAATCAAAATTGGACATTTTATTTTTAATGAACTAATTCTGAATTGGTTATTCAAATCTCCAGAGCTTTATTTTCCCTCCAGCAAAGTGAACAAATAGTTTTGTCCCATCATCCTGGCTCCTCCCATGACTCTGAAGTCCCCACTGATAGAGTTATTCTGCTGACTAGGATATGTTTTTGCATAGCAAATAAGAAAACAATTAACAAAAAATGTAAAAATATGTAAAAATCATTCCTGTCATAAGTCATGGAGAATTGAGAGTTGCTGGATAATAGATCATAACTTTTGCTTATGCAATGGCAATGCCATTTTTCTTTTTTTTCTTTTTTTTTAGAGACAGAGTCTCGCTTTTTTACCCTTATTAGAGTGCCATGAAGTCACAGCTCACAGCAACCTCTGGACTTAGGCGAGTCTCTTGCCTCAGCCTCCCTAGTAGCTGGGACTACAGGTGCCCGCCACGACACCCAGCTATTTTTTTGTTGCAGTTTAGCCGGGGCTGGGTTTGAACCCGCCACCCTGGGTATATGGAGCTGGCGCCCGTCTCACTGAGCCACAGCGCCGCCCAATGCCATTTTTCAATACTAGCATTACTTGACTTTTAACAATCTTTTAAAATTTTATTTTAATTGACAGATAATTAATTGTATTATATTGTATTGTAATAATTGTATGTATGCATATGTGGATGTATACATATAAATGCTATAAGTGATGTTTCCATATATATTTACAATGTTGAATGATAAAATCAGGCTAATTAACAAACCCATCACCTCACATATTAATTTTTTGTAGGTTAAAAACACTTAAGATCTTCCCTTTTAGCAATTTTGAAAAATGTAACATATTGTTATGTATTATAGTCTTAAATTGGTGCAATACATCATTAAAGCCTTTCCCTCCTATCTAACTGAATCTTTGTCCCTTTTTCTCAAGCTCTCCCTTTTCCTCATCTGTCCCCCTCCAGCCTGTGGCTGTGACCGTTCTACTCTATATTTATATAAGTTTATTTTTTTGGATCCCACATGTGAGTGGTATCATGTGGTGTTTGCCTTCCTATGACAGGTTTACTCATATTCAGTTAAGATCATGTCCTCAACATTCACTCATGTTGGCATAAATTATAGTATTTCTCCCTTTTTAAAGCAGAATAGTATATATCCTTGTATAGACCCTTCACGTTTTATTACATATTGGATTGATGGAGATCGCTTCCATATTTTCACCCTTGTGCTGCAGTAAACATGGTGATGCAGACATCTCTTTGGCTGACTGATTTCAATGCCCTTCATTTTTACACCCCGATGTGGAATTATTGAAACAGATAACTCTAGTTTTGTGAGGAGCCTCTGTACTATTATCAATAACAGGTGGATTAATCTACACTGCCACAAACAGTGCATAAGTCTTCTCTTTTCTCCACACCCTCATCTACACTTATCTTTGTATTTTGATAATAGACATTCTAACGGTACACTTGAGAGTCACTTTAGATCAGCAGTTCTCAACCTGTGGGTTGCGATCCCCAGGAACTGCATTAAAGGGCTGTGGCATCAGAAAGGGTGAGAACCACTGCTTTAGATGAAATGACCCTAACAGATGTACATAGAACATTTCATTCAAGAGCTAGAAAACACAACTTTTTTCTGAAAAAAAAAAACAAAACAGATCCTTATCCAGGACAACTATATGTTAGGCCACAAATCAACTTTTAACCATATTAAGAAGAGTTAAATCGTATTCAAACATCATACTAAATATCTTCTCTGATCATAATGAAACAAAACTAGAATAAAATAATAGGAAGATTTTTGAAAATTTACAAATGCATTAAAAATTGAAAAGCCTACTTCTGAACAGGAAATGGGTCAATAAAGTAATTTTGAATATTTTAAAAATCAAAATACAACATATCAAAACTTATGGGATACAGTAAAAATGGTGTTAAGAAGGAAGTTTTTGGCCCTAAATGATTACATGAAAAAGACAAAAGATTTAAAAATAAAAGAAAAATTTAGTGTTATTCTTCAAGAAACTAGAAGAATCCCCAAACTAGTATGAGGGGAAAAAACAAAAATAAGAACAAAACTAACTAATATATTGAATAGAAAGAAAATGGAAAAGGTCAACAAAACTTAGAGTTGGTCCTTTGAAAAGATAAACAAAATTTACAAACCTCTAGACAGAAAACATCTGCAAAAAAAGAGGGAAGACTCATAATCAGAAACAAAAGAGACATTTTAACTGAGATGGCAGAAATACAAAGGATCAAATCACACTACTATGAACTATTATATGCCAATAAATCATATAACTTAAAAAATGGATAAATTCTTAAAACCAGGTAACCTGCCAAGTCTGAATCAGGCACAAAATAGGAAATACAAGCAGGGCAGGCCAATGATAAGTTGAATCACTAATACAAAATTTCCCCTTAAAGATAAGCCCAGGACCAAATGGCCTTACCCAACATTTTAAAAAGGAATGAATACTATTTTTTTTTTGAAAACAGAGTCTAACTTTGTCACACTCAGTGGAGTGTCTTGGTATCACTGCTCACAGCAACTTCAAACTCTTGGGCTTAAGCGATTCTCTTGCCTCAGCCTCCCAAATAGGCTATTTTTTGTTTGTAGTTGTCATTGTTGTTTGGCAGCCCAGGTTGGATTTCAACCTGCCAGTTCCAGTGTATGTGGCTGGCTCTTTAGTCACTGAGCTATAGGCACTGAGCCAATGGATACTAATATTTATCAAACTCTTTCTTAAAATCATAGTGGAGAGAACTTCCAAATTTATTTTATGAGGCTATCATTACCTTGATTCTAATGCCATACAAGAATATTACAAAAAGGGAAAATTACAGGCCAATATCCTTGATGGACATACATGCAAAAAAATGAACAAAATACTAGCAAGCTGAATTCAGCAGTCCATTAAAAGCCCATTCACTATGATCAAATGGGCTTTATTCCTGGAACATTTCAAAATCACAAAATAAATGTGATATACACGGTAGACATAATGAAGGATAAATACATATGGTCCTCTCATAAAATGCAGAAAATTCACTATTTTTCCATGATGAAAACTCTCAAAAGTTTAGGTATGAAGTAATATATCTCAACATAATATAGGACATCCCCCCAAAAAGTTTACCATCACTAGTCATCAGGGATATCAAATAAATTTTGTAGTGATATGCTTTGATTTATTTTCCTTTATCTTTTGTGTATCTACTAGAGGTTTTCTTTCCTTGTTGTTACCATGAGAACCACACAAACTATCTTAAGTTACAATGTCTTAATGTCAATCTCATCCAAAAACTGTACAATTCTCTACATACATACTATTGATGTCCTACTTTACAACTGTTTATGTTTTATATCTATTAACCAATTTACAGCTACAGATTTTTTTTCTCTTTTTGTTTCTTTTAATTTATGCATAATAAATGCACATATTTGGGGGAATGGGGGTAATTTGATGCATTTTTTTAATCTAATAATTGTGATTTGAATATCTATCTCTTTAAACCCCGAACCTTTCTTTATGTGAGGAACATGTGAATTGTTCTCTCTGGTTATTTTCAATTGTGCAATAGATTATTGTTCACTACGGTGACCCCACTGACCTATTAACTATCAGGTGATATTTCTTCTATTTAACTTTACAGTAATTGTTGCTCCATTTGGGTTTTAATTCTTACACTAGAGTTAAGAGTGACTTAAACGCCCTTTCATAGTAGTTGAGTAGTCTGAATT
Organism: Otolemur garnettii; assembly: GCF_000181295.1. Classification (NCBI taxonomy): domain Eukaryota; kingdom Metazoa; phylum Chordata; class Mammalia; order Primates; family Galagidae; genus Otolemur; species Otolemur garnettii. Next base: position 12,498,467 of record NW_003852425.1, on the reverse strand, counting down.
TGACTTTACATTTATCTTGAACAGTAAGCTTTATATGTTCATCTATTTCATATTGCTACTTATCTTCCTTTTATTTCAACTCAGTCTCCTAGTAGTAAACATTTTTAGCTTTTGTTTGTCTTGAAATGTCTTTATCTTTCCTTTAATTCTGAAGGACAGTTTTGCAGGACATTCATTTTGGTTGTTAATTTTTTTTTCCTTTTGGTATTTTGAATCTGTCATCCCACTCCCTCCTAATTTTCTAGGTTTCTGTTGAGAAATCCAGCCTTACAAAAGTTACCAGGTACACTGATGGGTATTGTTTCCTTTGGGTCACTGAGAAGGCTCCTGCTGGTCTCTGGATGGATCCTTGGGTTGCTCTGCTCCACCACTGAAATGAGCTGGAACTGACGTGCCTCTTCAGGTCCATTGCCAACACAGAGATCCTCAGGACTGTCTTCAAGAAGTAGGGTGCAGCCCCAAAGGGCTCCTGGGTATCCAGGCTTCTTCTCAGGATATAGTCCAGAAGAGCTGGAACCAATTTATGGAATTCTTTCAAGATGCAAAATGTGTCTGAGGTCAGGGCCTCTGTGTCCTAGGGCACTGCTGGACACGTTTCGTCCTTGGTCCCCATGCAAGAATACTACTGGATGCCTGGTTCTCTATGGGTCTCCAAAAAGACAAAACTACTATTAGTCTGCAGACAAGAGGGTCAAGGAGCAAGATTCAGGTCTTTCTGAGGATTCATTACAGGAGAAATCCTGGAAAATTTGGCGTAGAGACTTCTGAAAGGGCCCTGGCTAGGCGGAGCAGCACCCAGAACAGCTGGCAGGGAGTGAATCTTTTTAAAGGGCCCTGAATGGGTAGAGTAGCTCCCAGACCAGCTGACAGGGAATGAATTTGAGCTTCAGGGATAATTGCAAATATTCAGTGAAACTCAAGTTGGCAAACCCAATCTGGTGGCACCTGCCAGTGAGACACCCAGGAGTGTCCTCCACAGGCAGGATTGCTCCAAGAGCACAGCTGAAAGGGACTAGAGCCGACCATCAGGCCCTTCTCAGAACAACTGTGGGCTGGTGAAGCTGTCTTGGTGTACCTCCCAGAGCTCCCTGGAGGGGCTGGATAACCCTGGGGCTTCAGCCAAAGAGTACCAAAGCTAAAAAGCTCTGCTTTAGGCTCTCCTGTGGAATTAAGGCCAGCAAGGATGTTCATTTCGCCCAGACTGACGTATTTCCCAGAAGTAGCTCATGCCTTTGGAATAGCTCTCTAATTACTGCAAGAGGGATCTGGCCCAGAGGCTGGGTCCCTTCAAAAATCTGCTTTGGATGGAGTTTGGCAAGTTTGTCATGATTCAGATGGGTAGGACTCCCAGCAGGAACTATAACCTGCACAGAGGTTAACTAGTTCCTTGCCTATGGCAGAAAGGGGCTGGAACTGAGATAGGAAATCTTTCAGGATGTACTGTGGTATTGAGCCTGGCACAACCGTCACACAGCTGCAGGTGAGTTTGTTTCTCGGTAGCTTCTTCCATGGGTAGGGACACTTCCTGGGTGTAGCAGAAAGAGCCAGGAGCCAAGGCAGGGCCCCTTCAGAATTTGCTTTCAGACAGAGCTGGCAAGCCCACCCCAGTGGCACTGATGGCTGTCCCCCTCTGGGTCCTTGTACAAGCAGTACTAACTTGTTACCACAGCTGGGGGGAACTAGAGCCAAGTTTGAATAATTTTCAAGTCCACTGCTGAGACCAATTTTGGGAAGCAGATGAGCCTTTCTGCTGCGGCACCGTTATGTGTGACTCCTCTGGGCCCCTTTGGTAGATGGTTTTGATAGAAGGCTCAAGTCCAAACAGGGCTCTAGCCAAGTCCTTCAAGGAAGAGGCTATTTCCAGGTTTTAATGCAGTCACATGATCAGAGGTCTGCCACCTGGGTGTGGATGTGTACTCTCAAAATCACCCTCCATGTCTTGGGCTCCACGGGAGTTTCCCAGCCTCCCGCAGAATCCCGATGCTCCTACCAAGAGGCGTTTGTGCTTGCCTGAGTGTGGAGTAGCTGTTGTTGTGGGGTAGTCTGAGCAGCAGACCTTCTATTCAGCCTTCTTGCTGATATTACTTCAGCAATGCCATTACTTTTTTAAAAAGGAAAAGCCATGTTATTTTATCCTCATAGCACATGCTACCTTAATTAACTAGATACTTTGGGAAAAAGAAAAACTAAATATTTGCCAAAATTTTTCACAATACATTGAATGTATATAAGGAAATATTAGAAATATTTGCTTTAAAAACGTAAAATAGACATTTAAAGCATCTATGTGACAGTCCTGGAGCTGCTGTTTTGTGCTCCTAAGGTGTCAGATGCAAGTAAAAAATGTCCTTGCACTTTGTCTGACGGGCAGCCCAGATTGAGTAGAAAAATATGGGGGGAAATGGTAGAGAATGAATTTTCACAACTCAGGAATAACCTTGTAAACAGTAAAGAGTCTGGTTTATTCCAAAGAGGAAGCTAATTTCAGTTTACCTGAGAAGTGTTGAAAAATTTCCCCTTTCGCCCTCACACCCTCCTCTGGTTAATTATATTTGTAAAAGCTTAAAGGTTAAAACTAATTAAATCCAGTGACTCTTTGGCCAAAATAAAAAAGAAAGAAAGAAAAAAGAAAAATAGGCATTTGTTTTAAAACATTAGAGATAGTATCCAAGTACAGTATTATCAGACTATATATGACAGAACAAAATTGATCTAACATGAATTTTTCTCCAAGTAAAATAAGGAACATTTTAAATAATTTAAAAACCAGGATTCAAATAAATCATGCAAGTGTCAAGTTCAGTGTTTGCTTTGAAGAAACCTTCAGTAAATATTTTTCCTCTATCAAAATCTCCCTCACATCTTTTTCTCCATCCATACCTTTTGCCCATTTTGAGATTCTATTGACAGTCCTGAGCTTACCCACCTTTAAAGGGAGGGATCCCTGTCATTTTCGTCTTTGTTGCCCACAGACTTGTGAACTCCAGTCCTACTCATAGGATGTATTAAAAATGAATTTATATTTTACTTACATTTTATCATCATTGAAGTTGTGATTGTGATAATCTCATCTCATTAAATACAGTGGATAGCAAGACCAGCGTCTTGGAACTGACTTTTTTTTTCAAAGTTTACCTTTCTTAATTTCCTTAAGGGATCTTATCTACATAACTCTTGTGCAACAAACTTCTTTACTAGCATATTCAAATCTACCCCAAAGTACACATTTTCTATGAAAACATCACAAACTAGTTTCAGCATTCTTAAATATGTCTCATACTCAAGATCTGTACTATTTTTATTCATCAACTTTATAGAATATTAGTTCTAGCTTTTTTTTTTGTTCTTTGAGACAGAGCCTCAAGCTATTGCCCTGGGTAGAGTGCTGTAGCATCACAGCTCACAGCAACCTCCAACTCCTAGGCTCCAGCCATTCTCTTGTCTTTGCCTCCCAAGTACCTGAGACTATAGGTACCTGCCTGGCTATTTCTTTGGTTGCAGCTGTCATTGTTATTTGGTTGGCCTGGGTTGGATTTGAACCTGCTAGCTCAGGTGTATGTGTCTGGTGCCTTAGGGGCTTGAGCCACAGGCACCGAGCCAGTCCTAGCTTATTAATGAGATCTCTGAAACCTACATATTTTACTAGTATAGGAATTATATTTTCTCTCTTTTGTGCTAATATGTATTTCCTAAACCTTAACACAATGTTCTGAGTGTCCTACCTAGTAATTGTACAGATAAAATTCAGAAGATTAATTACAATTAAAAGACAAGTTTAAGGTTTCATTGATCAAAGATGCTTTATCAAGATACAATAAAACAAATAAACATTGAAGAAAAGAGCAAACAGAAATCTCTCAAACACAGGTGAAAATGTTTTGACTCCTTTAGTAATTTGAGAAATGAAAACTAAATCACCATTATATCCATAAAAAATCTACAAGACTACCATTTAAACACAATGCCATGTGTGAATGAAAATGTGGACATGGTGTCTACAAACCAGTGGGGGACACTACTTAAAAATGTTTACATTCTACATAATCTCTAATGCAGTAATTCAACTTTATGTCTCTATACCTGAGAAAAACATTTGTCTATAGGCAATAGGATATGTCTACAAAAAAATGTTCTTAGCAGTTTTTTTCAAATTAATTAAAAAATGGTTATCATAGAATGAATCTATCTTCCTAGGTTAGGTATAGCATATAAGCTATATATAAGCTACATATACAGCATTTATAGCATAGAAAACTGCAGCCTGTGACTGTGGATGAGCAGGGAAACGCTATGAAACCAGCTCACAGGGATAGCAGAGGAGCAGGGCCAGTGACGGGGCATAGCGTGTGTCACCCTCATAGAGTTCCAACAGGAGAACCAGAGCAACCTTGTAAATTGATTCACATGGAGTAAAATTTACGAAGATAAACAAGGAAATTATCACAGATCTCAGGAAAGTGATTATTTCTTTAGGAAGAATTGTTTTGAGAGTGACCTATACAAGCTTCAAGGGGGCCAGAAACGTCTTTTTGAACAAGGCAATAGGTCCGTGACTTTCCATTAATATTCAGTGAAGACACATATGTAGTTGACATATTCTTGTGTTCATCTAATATTCCTCAAAATAGCACATTTTAACCCAACTCTTATGTTACATAAAACAGAGCACAACAACAACGAAAGGCAGGGAAGAAGTCAGGAAAATAGAAAAAAAAAACCAAGAATATAGGGGGAAAATGGTTCATTTTCTTGGGTTCTCAATAAAACATCTATTAGTCAAATATTTTTTGGTTTTGTTCAAATTTATAAGAGGTTTAACAAGTTAAATTGATTCTGTAATACGGAGACAAGATACCAGTGGAGCCACGGCCCAGACAGCTTAATCGGTTTCATTAAAATGTTGATGATATTGGCAGATCTGGTTATGTTATGTGGCATGTGACACTCAGACTAAAGGGCTCGTAAATGACTTCAGAGTTGACTGTGGCTTCTGGAAATTAGGTGATTAGTGGTTTAAGAGAAAATGGAAATAAAAGCAAATGGAAAGAAATAAAAAAGCACTTGGACAAATTTCGTGTAGTCACTGTAAAATATTAATCATTGCCATATTTCCCTTCTCTTACTTAGGTTAAGTGCCTCATTAAAAAAATAAGTTTAGACATTGTAGAATAGTGCAGATAGCTACTTTTGTACTGTCCTGTAAAGACTTTTAAAGAAAATATTATATTTTCTGGCATTAAAACTGTAAGTAATCTCCCTGTCTTAGATTTGCAGGTGCATAATCACTGCCTAGTGCCGAAATTAAAATTTCTTTAAGGATCTATGAGGAGTTTATTCTTAAATTAAGATATAATTAATCTTTAAAATAATGTAAATAAAATTCAAAGTGACATTTTAACTCCTTGGCCTTTTTACCATCTATTTAAGCTACAGTAATTTGTAATTTACCTACTGAATGACCATTTCTAAAACAAGAAGAAGTTATACTTCATGTCCTTTGCCAAGGACAAATTGAAGAAAGTGTGCCTTTCATGTCGCACGTGTAATCCACTTTCTGTATGTGTGCAAAGGATGTGTGTTAACACGTATGAGCTGTGGTGATCCACACTGGCCTCTTCATCAGGAAATCATATTCTGTCACACACACAGACAGACAGACATTTATAAAGCTATCATTAAACTGTATCAAAGAATAAGTAATGCAACTACACGCCCTTCAAAAGACACTTAGGAAATTCAGAGAAAGTTATAAATATCCTCTCAATTACATGAATGTGCTGGCAGAAAAGTAACGAAAATCCCCAGGGACCAAAAATCAAGAGGAAGCTGAAAACTCAAGTGGTCAGTTGGAAGTGAACTTGGGGCCAGCCTGAGAACCATCCCTAACTTTGTCATCTAGAATTTACCTCTTGAAGATGGGGTAGATATAGAAATTGAAGCCCGCCACTGGAGGCAGGAGGAAGATGAAAGTTCAAAGCCAGACTGAAAGGGCAGAATAACACCAGCAGAGCAACAACGTAAGAAAAACCGGACTCCTATTTTGAGCTCCAGGAGAAAGGTGTCTGCTCATGCAATATTAACCAAAGATTTTCTCTTTCATAACTTTGTTGTTTAAATTTATACTTGAGGATCCTTGGAATCCCATGTACATTTAATTCAGTGAAATGAATATACAAAATTCCTACCTATAACACTTGTTAAACATTAATACACAGTATGAAATTAGTCAAGACCAAATGAATGTGCCACAATAAATGCAGATGAGAAGACCTAGACTCCCAGCATTTTGGGATATTGGAATTGTTGGGTACAAGGTGTAATATATATATTTAAAAATGTGGTGGAATAAAGATAAAAATAACACAGGATAGTGAAAATAAAACCAGAAGTAAGCCTCACCAGAAACAACTAGGTATTTTAATTAATTAATTTATTTATTTATTTTTTGTGGTTTTCGGCCAGGGCTAGGTTTGAACCCACCACCTCCAGCATATGGAGCAGGTGCCTTACTCCTTTGAGCCATAGGCACCACCCAACAACTATATATTTTTTAAATTTTAAATATAACTTCTTGAAATTATAAATATGAGTACCAAATATTGAAATGATACATTCAATGAACAGGTTAAACTGCTCAGCTGGACCTAATGGAAACACCAGTAAGCTATATCAGAAGACATTATCCTGGTTGCCACAGATGGAGAAAGATAAAATGATAAAATTTAAATTAAAAAATGTAGCTAATAGAGAGAGAAGGATTAGAATGCTAATGGTAGCTGTAGAAAAATAGGTAAGAAAAGGAAGAAGAAACAGTATTTAATGAGATAATGCACAACAATTTCGTATAAAATATGATATTGAAATGTGTAAAGAATACCTAATGAATATTTATATACATAGAAATAAAACATCAAAGTACCAAAGACAAAGAGAAGATTTTCAATCAGACATAAGGGAAAAACAATGTAAGCAGAAATGTCCGGTGATTAGACTCAGAGCAGACTAACCAAAAACAAGAGTAGACAATAACAAGACCAATGGAAAACTCTGAAAAATGCAGAGAGACTGTAACTGCCCATGCAGAATTATGTGCCCATTCAGCTTTTTTTTTTTTTTTTTTTGAGACAGAGTCTCAAGTCTTTCCCTGGGTAGAGTGCTGTTGTGTCACAGCTCACAGCAACCTCAAACACTGGGACTTAAGTGCTTCTTTTGCCTCAGCCTCCCAAGTATCTGGGACCACAGGTGCCTGCCATAGCTCCTGGCTATTTTTGTTGTTGCTGTTGTCATCATTGTTTTAGCTGGCCTGGGCCAGGTTAGAACCCGCCAGCCTCAGTGTATGTGGCCAATGCCCTACCCACTGAGCAAGAAAGTGAAGGCCTGAAGCAGTTGCTCGCACCTGTAATCCTAGTATTCTGGGAGGCTAAGGTGGATGGATCACCTGAGCTCACAAGTTCGAGAGCAGCCTGAGCCAGAGCGGGACCCATCTCTAAAAATAGCAAGGTATTGTGGTGGGCTCCTGTAGTCCCAGGTACTTAGGAGGCTGAGGCAAGAGAATCACTTGCGTCCAAGAGTTTGAGGTTGCTGTGAGCTGTGATGCTACAGTACTCTCCTGAGGACAAAAAAGTGCGACTCTGCCTCAAAATAAAAAGAAGAATGAAAGTGAAATGCAGATAATTTAGACAAGTAGTCTAAGTGCTTACCACTAATTAACACTCACTAAATACATGTTTAAAGTATTACTTCAGAAAAAAATAAACACAAATAAAACAGAGAAGTGTGGTAAATATAAGGAGGAATGTGAGAGAATGTATTGGTGAATATGTATACGATATTAAAGTATTAAAACAAAATGTAAATGATACCCAACATTGTTGGGAATGGAATGTAACACATAACTAAAGTGTTGAATAGCAATAGCAGGTAATAAAGAAGGCATTCTTTGTGATTCTAATGTTCAGGGGTCTCTCATACTTATGAGAATAATGAAATTATTAGTGAATTCAGATTTAGTCCTATGTAGACAAACACACAAACACACACATATATAAATATATCTCAGTGTTGAGGATAAGTCCTTAAAAGTAGAAATAGAGTATGTAACTTTAAAACCATTAAAAAGACAAAGAAATGAATAAAAATTATTATGTTAAATTCAAAGTATACCAGGAAGGAAATAAGGAAAAATAACAGTGTAATAAGATGCTACAAAACAATGTTTTGGCAATACATCAAAAGCACTCACAATTACGATCGGGGAAAATGGTTCATCATTGCTAATTAAAGGGCAGAGATTAGAATATTAAATAAAAAGAAACAGAAATCAGCGTTTTGCTATTTATAAACAAATTATAATGACAAAGACTGATTGGAACTAAAATGGCAAAAGAAAATTACACGAATTAGACATGAAAACAAGTGCCATAGCCAGATTAATATTAGAAAGAAATTAGATGGTCATCGCATTATGGTATCATACAGAATGTGGAGGCATTAGCTCTCTGTTATTATATGGCGTCTTCTGAATCTCTCAATCTTTTGATATATGTAACTAATATAGTCTTAATGTACCTAAGGAAAAAAATAGAATTTCATAAAATATTGACAAAGTAGCCATTAAATTCACTAATATTAAAAATTGAAACATAATTCTTTCTACCCTTATTAACCTGAAACAATAAAAAAATCTGTAAAAAATAAAAATAAAATAAAATTGCCCATATACTGATCTTTAAAGATGCAGTAATTTTCAAAGATCTGATTTACATATAATTTGTGATAAAAATTTTATTAAGGTAAGAATATAGAACAAGATAATTGGGAAAATTATTTTTTAAAAAGCAAACATTTATAAAATTAATAGAAGAATTTATGCCTCAAAGAGAAATAATGTAATTAGAAAATTCAACACATATTTTTTTGTTTTTATAGAAAAGTGAAAACTGTTAGCAGACTAAGAATAGCTAAAAGATTTTCAAATTTAATAAGAATAATCTAACAATAGGCATAATTAAAATATTCTTTTAAAACCCAAAATAAAAAAAACATGGTTAAATGATTTCACTAATATGTGTATTAATCAACATTTTATTTGAGAACTTGACTAATGAAAAATACAAGAAGAAATAAAAATTATAAAGAATGAAAGAAAGGATAACTCATTACTTGAACATAAATTCATTATTAACAAAAATAGATTCTAAAAACAAATAATTAAAATTTGTTAGATCAATACGTAATAAATTTTACATCATTCTACAAAATGCATTGCTTTCCAATAAGCAAAACCAAAATAAAGATAATATTATTTAAGAAAATGGCATTTCAAAAAGACAAGAAAATGAATATTAAGATTTTATCGGAATTTCTGAAGGAGGTAGATGAAATATTTTTAAAGAACAATATAAAATTTTATGGAAAGACATACAGAAAAAAGGAAGAATGGTGAGAAGGAGGAAGAAGGGGGAGAAGGAGAGGTTCTCATGCCATTTCCCCCAAATCAATCTATCAAACCATTGTGATTTCATTTTGTTTGCTTTTTATTTATTCATTTATTTTTGGAAAAAGTCTCACTGTGTTGCCCTTGGTAGAGTGCCCTGGTCTCCTGGCCCACAGCAACCTCAAACTCCTGGGCTCAAGCAATTCTCTGGCCTCAGGCTGTGGAGTACCTGGGACTACAGGCAGCTGCCACAACACCCAACTGTTTTTAGAGATGAGTTCTCGATCTTGGACAGGCTAGTCTTGAACCATAAGCTCAGGCAATCCACCCGCCTCGGGCTCCAAAGAGTGCTGGGATTACAAGCAAGAGCCACCACACCCCGCCTTGCAATTTCATATATAATACCAACTGATTTTATCCAAATATCTGAAAAACCCTGGCGGTGCCTGTGGCTCAGTGAGTAGGCACTGCCCCATATACCAAAGGTGGCAGGTTCAAACCCGGCCCCTGCCAAACTGTAACAAAAAATAACTGGGTGTTGTGACAGGCACCTATAGTCCCAGCTACTTGAGAGGTTGAGGCAAGAGAATCACCTAAGCCCAAGAGCTGGAGGCTGCTGTGAGCTGTGATGCCACAACACTCTACCGAGGGTAACAAAGTGAGACTCTGTCTCAAAAAAAAGGAAAAGAAAAAAAGATATTTGAAAAACTCATGCTAAAATTGATGTGGACTAGAATAGAACAAATTGAATTTTTGGAGATAGAGAAGTTGAGATTTGTTTTATCAAAAGTAATAATAATAAAGATCCTTTAGGACTTGCTATTCTCTGTTATTTTAAAATGATTTTATTCTTAAAATAGTCTTTAGTCTTCACAATTATATAAGTCATATAAAGATCAGATTTCTCAGACAGAAACAAAAGCACACAGAAATTAGACAATTTACACAATTTCATAAGTGATAGAGGCTGGATTTGAACCGGGACTGTTTGGCTCTATCAATCTGTTCATAATTGTAACTTACTGGATGGCAAGGCATTAATGAAACCAAGTTATTAGGAGAGCACTGAGGCAAACAAATTTGTTAATTGATCAGAGTAGAAAGATTAGAATTTTCCTCAAAAATAAGTGAATACTTATTATCCAACAAAGGTGACTTGGGAGGGGGATTAACTATTTGATAAATTGTGCTTTGTTAGCATATGAAGAACCAAGCTATTTAGAAAACAAAAAAAAATTAGTTTCAGGTAAATTCAAGGCTTACATATATCAGCAAAATTTAAAACTCGTGTATAATTTTTTACATCTTGGATTAGGAAAAGATTCTTTTAAAAGGCTCTAAAATTAGAAAAGGAGGAAAAAACAGAAAAATATGATCATGCTAAAACACAAATGTATGTGCTTCTCTAACAAATAAAAAGAAAGGGGAAAAACAAAAAACTAGGAGAAGATGTTGTCTACAAGCATAAAAAGGTTTATTATCAGAATATCTTCTTTAAAAAACACCATCTAAATATAATAGGCAAGTAACTTAAATAAACATGGGGAATAGAGTTTTGAATATACATGGATATACTTTCCCTAAATTATAGGAATATACTTTCCCTAACTCCATTAGGGATATACTTTCCCTAATTCCTTTCCAAAATATATACTAAAAGAAATACATGCACATGTTCTGAAGTAGATATCTACAGCAATATCATGACAACATTGTTTACGAGAATGAAAAATTTAGCAAGGAAACCCTAAATGCCCACTGCTAGTAGAATTTATCATAAAACTGTCATGTAGTGGTATAAGGAAATACAGATAATAAATGAAAATGATAAGCTTGAGTCAAACTATCATCAGTAACATCAGTAACTGAGAAAAACAAACCAAATTGCTCAAAACGATTGTAAAATGCTTCTAACTTTAAAACCTATAATATGAAATGATAAATGCTTATAGGTGCATACATAACTATTAAAAGTTTGTGAAACATATAGAAATTGTATAATTAAGGATAATAAATTAAAGATAATATTTTTTGTAGAGGACAGGACATAAGATAAGAAGCGATGAAGAAATTTCAATATTTGGGGTGTTTTATATCTCAAGCTGTTTAATACATGATGGATGTGCATGATTATTTGTATTTTGGCATTTCTCTGAAAAATTAATAATACAAAATGCAGAGAACATTTTTTATTTAAAAATTCATTAATGGTCATCAATTTAAGAAGAAAAATTGTTTTAAAAATCAGATATGACAAAATGTATTTATGTCACAATAAAACTCTGCAGTGCGTCTAATAACAGAACTAAAAATGCTTTATCTGCCTCCTCTAGACTCTTTGCTGTCAAAAAAGTTGTGGTAATGACAGCAGCTGAATATTGCTCCATATCTGAACCCTAATTGGGATAAGTTTGAGTTATCAATGCAAGTGTTTTTCTTTATCATTATTGGAGTTTCTAGTACTTTCCAATCAAGATGAAATTCAATTTGTGATTTTCTTTTCTGAAGCAGCATATTTCCAACTATGCATTAATTCTTTGCCCTGAGCTCATCTAATATTCAATTTAATAGAGTTTCCACAGCTCATACAATGAATCAGAAATAATCTGTAAGATCTGTATGATCTATAATACATTTTCCTGGAAAACAGAATATTACTGTTGTCTTCAAGAAACCTGAGCATGAGATTTGGTAGAAAATATTACTGCCACTGAGAAATAAATGAAGTGTATTTTACCTAAAGTATTTCTTTTCATTTTGTTTATTTATTTATATGTTTTTGAGACAGAGTCTCCCTTGGTCTCCCTGGGTAGAATGCCTTGGTGTCATAGCCCACAGAAACTTCAAATTCTTGGGCTCAAGTGATTCTCCTGTCTGAGCCTCCTGAGCAGCTGGACTACAGGTGCCCACCACTATGCCTGTCCAGTTTTTTTGATTTTAGTAGAGGCAGAGTCTTGCTGTTGCTCAAGCTGGTCTCAAACTCTTGAGCTCACACCATCTATCTGCCTTGACCTCCCAGAGTGCTAGGATTGTAGGTGTGAGCCACCATGTCTGACTGCACCCCCCAAGTATTTTTTTAATCGTTGTGTGGCTAAATTGTTATCTGTCATCTCTTGTTCCACCAGAACTACCCAAACAATCAACAATCCCCCACACACATTCACTTGAGACTTAGCACTTGTCTGCAGCCTCTATTCCATGTTTAAATCATCCTTCCATAATTTTCTTTTCCGCAATGAATAGCCAATCCTCAAGCCTATCATCTTTCTATCTACAAAGACTATCCCTTCCACTATTCTGACATCTTAATTACAATGATCATTTAATTTACTGAATCTATTATCCTTACTGCATGTTTTATAAGCTTACTAGGAACTTTAGACCACCAATAATACTATTCTTTTATTCTTTTGTTCTCATCACAATAAAATTTTAGAACAAATTGTATGTATTTATCTTATTTATTTTCATTTATTCTCTAACCATTTTCCTATCAAACTTAAATCCCACTACTTTACTGAAATATTCTCATGAATATAATCAATCAACAGCATGTCACAACCCAAGGAGTGCTTCTCAATTGCTATCTTCCCGAAATAGTCACAATCATTAAACATAAACTCATTCATATAAATTTATAGCCTTGTGACAATTTTAATGGTCCCTTCACTTTTAAACAGAAATCTATCTCAGAATGTTATTTTTCTTATTTTATTTGTTCTGTCCATTAGATGCAACCCCCATGATCTAGTTTATACTACTTTACAGATAGCTAATAATTATTTCTACCATGTTGAGTGAATGGTAGGTTTACCATGTCCTCCTTAAGTTGTGTCTTCATTTCTGTGATACATTTCCTGATTTTCCTCCCATGCTGAAGGGTCTTCCTTTTCTGTCTGTCTCCCTAAAAATTCCCCCTCCTGGACTTGACCATGAGTGGTAGAAATCCGTAGTGCTTTAGTCAAAACCTTTTTTTTTTTTTTTTTTTGGCTAATCTCTCTGCTTAGCTGATATTATTTGTCCCAATACATGTTCTTTTGAGCACTGTTTGTAATCTGAACTTCTCTTCTGAGGCATCTCCATGTGAAGAGCTTAGATGAATATTCACTTATTAGTTACAATGGTTTATATCTCCCTTTAGTGTACAGATTTGATGAAACTATAACTGGATGAAACTTCAAATGAATGTTGAGTGCTTAAAAGCCTAAAAATGTTTAAAATTTTTGACTGACTAGATCCATTTCAAAGAATTTTTCTTAATGCAATGATCATGTACAGAGAAATGCATTAAAAGTTATTGTCATAGCACCACTTATGAAAACTGGGAGGCATTATAAGAACAGTAGGCTTTACATACAAAGAATGATCTATAAAAATAACAATTTTGAAATAAATATGGTGATTAAAAAGGAGAAAGAAAAAAATAACAGGTGCAAAGTATGATTTGTTTTAACCAATTTATATGCTCACCATTGTGCTTCTCAGACAGATAGAATCTCTTTTTTTTAATAAACATAGGAGAATGAGTTATTTTCTCCTGTTATAAAGATATCTTATTCAGACAAAAATATTACACCTCTAATTATCACTCAACTTGTTAAATTCATTGAGAAGCTAAGTTTTCACTCTGTGAATTATTTTTCTAGTTTTTCTATGGTTTAAAAGAGAAATAAGAGACACTCCTATCCTTTCCGTCACTGAGCCAACACAAATCAGTGGGATATTTAATTCTTTTATACCTGAATTTGACCTGATTCCGAAACACTTTTGACTATGAATAAGAAACAAAGATACCCACAATCCAAGGCATGCTTCACTGTGGGTATTAATTTATAATAAAATAAATTAATGCTTTACTCTATAAAGCAATTATAAAATTGAAAATGACAACCATTTACATGTATGAGTCTGTAGTATCTTTTGAGATGAAATCACTGCTCATCTAGTTAGAACTATTTTCACTGCTACCATAAAGAGTCTATATATGAAATGTTCTAAGTAAAACCTGAATCATTTGTAGTGACGCCCTGATATAAATATTAAAAACATTATTTATCACTTGTCCTCTATTAATTTGATGAGTTTTCTAATTCTGTGAAACTATTTCTTTTAAATTCACTCACAAAAAGTCATAATCATGGTGTATTAAAAGACAATTGTGATGAAAGTTCTATTTTTGTGTGTTTTTCTCCTTTTTCCTTTTTTCAAAGATAACCAAATTCAGGAAGACAATTGGAAAATCAGATACCGCCACTGTAATCATTACGTCTAAATGTTCATAATATTCCCACCTGTGCTGCTTTCCGTGGGCTCATTCAGACTAGAACTGCTGAAAGCAGAAATCTGAATTCTGCTTTGAGAGCCAGTGATGGGAAATGACATCAAATTTGTTTTAAATTTGTCTTCTCTCTTATTTCTCCTCTTACCATGTAGAGACATGATGAAATGTTTTCTCTGATCTTGAACTTGCTCATGGGTATCTGCTTTCAGTCGTGCCATTCTATAATAAATAACACAAATATTCATTTATCTAGCATAAAAGGACAAACCTTATTCACAGCAGTCACTGTTTATTGCTACTTTTATTAAAATCGTATCTCTAAGCGTGACAGTGCTATTGTTCCTACTAATTATTTTATGTTGAATGCATTTTTAATGATTCCAGACTTTTCTTCGAAACAGATGTTCCTCGAACAGTTTTCGCTTGTTTTTTTCTGGTGTTAGAGTGCTTAAATAAGTTGGCACCAATTTGTTAGCTTATAAAACTGGGTACTTTGCTGGAACCAATTTTATATTAGCATAAAACTTGAGCACACTGGGCCCTGAGTGTTTCCCCACGGAAAGGAAGTAGCCCTTCTTACCGTTTTATGGCTTCATTCATCAGTGTTTTATTTGCAAATTGCACTTCCTTTTGGTGCATGTCTTTTTCTATGTTAATAAGCTACAAGCCAGTGTTGCCCAAGAATTGTGTAGCCCTTCAGGGTTAATTTCAGAAGCAAAGTAATTCAATTCCCCAGCAATTCCCTGGAAAAGATAAGTACAGGACAAGATTAGTACAGACATAAAAGCAAGCCTTAAATATTCCTTCTGAGGTAGCTACTCACATATTTATCTCCACCCTTAAACCTTAATTACAAAGAATGTTGGAAGTAATGTCAATGTCATCCTTGCACTTGTTGCCATAGGCACCGCTGGGCATCCTTGTGAGCATCCAAGTCGGTTCTGCACCTTCTAGGTAAGAGAATTGCTTACCTGTTCAGAGTAATTACTGACCATTATCAATTTTTTGTCTTAGAGGCAATTACGGGTCTCATAAAAGTCCGTGATATTGATGGAAAATGCCCCTGTTCTGCACTCTTTTAATACTATATCAATTTTTCACGATTAAATTTAACATTATCTTTTCTTTCCTCTTTCCCCTCTTACATGATAAGTAAAGTGGGTTTATTAAGGCAAAAGAAATATTACACTCCTTGGAAGTTTTAGAAAATGAAGGGAGAGGCATTCGCCCTTTGCTCTGCAGTCTCCCACGATTGCAAATGTATCACAAATAAAAGCCAAACACTGGAAATAACTTGCTTCTGTGTCATCGTGTATTATTACTACGTGAACACAGTCTTTAAAAGTAGGGGAGGAAGGGACATTTCACTAACTAAGCACTATTTTTCTTGTACTGTGCAGTGGTGCTATTTTGTGTGTATGTTGAAATCAAAGCAATTTTCTTTGAGGACAGAGAGCCTAGCTCTACAGATAATGGGGAAAAACTTTCACGCTTCCACAAGTTACAATTTCTCTTCAAGTCAGATTGAAATAGCCATGTGAATATAGTTTTGTTGAATAAAATATTAATATGTCATAAGAAGATGCACTGTCTCCCCTCCTCATCGATTGATGATCTAATCATATGATTTTCAGGACAATGGTATCGGTGCAATTTGATACGCTCGTCGTTACAGATGTAGTGTCACAAACCTCTCGTGAAGAAATCGCCTCCTTTTCTCCTATTCTTTAATGATATGTTATGCAAATAATTAAACCACATTATCACGTCTCTGAGGATAGACATGTTACTCTGAAATGCTATTAAAGTTAGAGATTCTGTGTCCTTAAATTGAGCTGTGTGCTATTAAGCTATTAGACTTTTATCACAAAAATTGGTATTGAAAAAATTATTTTCAGAGCCTAGTTCATTAAATATGAAATGGCCAATTTCAAATCCAAAGTTGAGTGAGTGTATTACATCTCAAACAAGAAGCCATATAATTAATCAAAAAATGCACCGAAACTATCAACACAGCTTTGCCGTCCAATGGTAGCTGGTCCGTGCTTGCGGCAAAGAGGCCTGGAGAGCAAGTGGCGATGAAATCACAAAAGGCATTGTTCACAGCTTGCTTAGAATTTAGCACTTTTTTCTTACAAAAAATGGTCCAAAGCCTGTAAAAAGTGGAAGTCAGTTGGTGCAAGGTCTGGGGAATGTGGAAAATAATCGTTTCCACGTCCGCTTTTCATAGTTTCTGCCGTGGTTCAAGGATGGAACTCATATTCAAAAATAACACGAACTTTTGACTTATCCTGTGGGGTCACAAATGTTGCTCTAAAAAAAACTGAGAAAATAATCACAAGGCAAAACGTTGAGAAAATAATCACAAGGCAAAACATGCATTTGAAAGAATGAGGATGTACTTTCACAATAAAAATGAAGCAACAAGTATCAAAGGGAAGATTAGAGGTATCAACTGTCAACTTTAGCACTTAAGGAAATTGGACATTTCCTACTGATCTGAAGTTTTACTATAACATCTTTAAAATATACACAAACTGTTTTCTATCTATCACAATTCTAATGATATTTGTTTAATAAAGAAAATACAACAATGTGGTTGATAATCTTTAGAACTCTTGTAAATAATGTTGGAATCCCTGTGTTGTGTGCAATGGCAGAAATAGCTAATTTGTGTATTTGTGTAGAGAGAATATCCACACAAACTGGACTCAGAATGCTGAGCAAATATTACCCTTATTTTTGGTAAGTTAATCTTTTTTTAAGATAACTATTTTAGTTTTCTTTATTTATTAAAAGGGCAGGTGATTATTCTTACTGTATAACCAATATTAAGTTTTTTGCTATGTAGAAATAAGTTCCAGATACATGCTCTAATTACTTAATTAGTATAAGCAGTATGCACGAAATGATACAATTTGGATATATAATTAAGTAAAAGTAAAATGCATAATTAATGAAAATCCAGAATGTCTATATTTATACTTTACTTTTAGCAGCAATCATAACTTGATACATTACTTTTATAAAATATATATACAAGTTTTAGAAGTCTTATGTTTTGGACACTAATTAAGCACTTAATGACTTTAATCATCAAAGCTATTTTTCAAAGTCCCTGGTAGGAAAACAAATTTATTTTTTTATTATATAAAAATACTCCTGAGCAAGAATCCATTAGTGTAATATTTCATTTTCATGAACATAATAGTCTATCGAGAATAGTTAGATTTTACTTTCCTATTTATTAGTCTTTTTTTTTTAATTTTTTTTTTTTTATTGAATGGTAACTGTGTACATTGATGCACTTTGGGGGTACAGTGTGGTGTTTTCATACACAATCCAAGACACTTCCATCAAACTGGTTAACATAGCCTTCATGTAACTTTCTTAGTTATTATGTCAAAACATTCATATTCTACTCATAGAAAGTACCCTTGCAAGATGAACCACAGAGGTGAACCCTCGAATCCCTCTCCCTCCCCCCTCTCCTCCCTCCCTCCCCCCTCCCCATATCCTTAGGTTGTTCTTAGGTTATGGCTTTCATATAAAAAGGTTTAAATTAATTTCATAATAGGTGTGTTTTACTTTCCTATTTATTAGTCTTAATTACAAATGCTATAATTAAGCATCTATATTTATGTAATCAAATATACTATAATCAAATATTTTCAAAAAATTCTTTAAGATTTATTTAGTAAATCCATCACAGTTTTAATAAACAATTCTTCATGTAAAAAATAAATAAATCATGGTCTTCACCAAATATTCCAGACTTCTTCAACAGCCACTATTTAATTCCCTGTATCCATGCACTCATCAGAGAGTAACCCTGGATGGGGTTTTATGCCACGCTTTCTAGTGCCGCGCTTAACTTAATGGGTTTGCTAGGTGACCACAGTTTTGCACATTGCACCATATTTTGTGCTGCTGTAACAGAATACTTGTACCTGGGTAATTTATAATGAACAGAAGTGTATTTCTCAAGTTCAGGAGTCTGGGCAGTCCAAGATCAAATTGCAGGAACCTGGAGAGTGCCTTCTTGCCGAGCCATCAGGTGTCAGAAGACAGAACAGCAAAGAGAGAAAAGGAGGCCGAAATCAACCTTTAATGATGCTGTTAATCCCACCAGTAGAGGGAGAATTCCCGCATCCCACTGCCTCTCAAAGGCCCCATCTAACATAGCTACATACCAGTAACATCTCAACATGAGTTTTGACAGGGGCAAACGTTAAAACCATAACAACACATATTGTACTTTAGAGAAATTGTAGAAGTCACTTTCAATTCTCCATGAACACAAACATCTCAAAGATTCTCTTCAGCACAACCCATTCACCTTCCTACAGTCCCATGTTTTATCTGTTTCCTGTGACATTTGCTCTTCTCTGACACCAGCAACCACTCCTGTCTCCTGATGCATCAATTGCCGAAGAACTTCCACATCATTGTTTTGAGAGAATTTTGTTATGTAGCCTAGAACATAATAGCAATCGCCCCCTTAAAAAAACGGTATAGTAAATGCATTTCTTAGAATTAGAGATATTCTGAATAGCATATTGAATTAAGGCATTTTGAAATACAACATTTTAATGGGTTACTTATTAAATGTTACAAAATTGCTAATGTCTCTCTTTTTGTTTTTTTTTCCTCTTCATATACCCTTGTTCCTAAACAAAACATTTTTTAAAAATGAGTGAGACTAGGACATGCATTATTCTTAATATCAACCTCAGCAGGCTCAGCTTATCGTCTGTGAGTGAGTTCACGACACTTTAAATTACTCGCTGAACATGGCCCTTAACCATTTGCACGCACTTTAAGTCAAGCTGGACTGTGCTTACAAGCCAACTGTAATACTGAACATACATTATTCTTGCTGCATTTCATTTTCATGTTACACTAGTCACTATGTAAAATTGTCTTACTGCTCCGCTTTGATGTAGTAGTTTAGCAGTTTATTAGTTCATGCCCACTTCCTTGACACCTCAAAGTCCCATGACTGCCCCCCAAAGTTCCCTGAGACACGACTCTGTCTGGTTCATGTTCTACTCGATCACCATTACGTATGAAAGTGCATGTTGCAGAGAATTCACTAAGCTCTGCTCCTGAGATTGCTGCATGTATTTTTTCTTTTCTTTAGTATTGTGTGTAGTATTTTAAATGACGTGTACGGACCTTTACCTACAAAAGTTACTGTATAACTGGCCTTACTGTTTTCCATATTTCTCTGTTCTTTTCAGATAGAGGTTTCTGAACATTAGTTGGGAGCATTGACTGAGATCTTTCTTATCCCCATGTATAATGCTGTAAAGTCAGGCAGACCTTCCCAGGTATCCTCTTCATGGCAGGTGTAAACTCTGAAAATGAGAAATTGAGTGCCCTTGGTAACTCAATCCTTTGTTTGTCAAATCTATCTAAAGGTATTTTGAGGTGTTGATAATTAATACTGTAGTCCCTGAAACTCATGACAGATTGTATTTTAGTACACACATGTGCACACACACACACACACACAAACACACATATATATAAAAGGCAAGCTATAATCTTCATATTCATTTCAGTAATCTTTTCTTTTTCTCTATTTCTATTTTGAACAAATATG
This sequence comes from Otolemur garnettii, assembly GCF_000181295.1. Taxonomy (NCBI): domain Eukaryota; kingdom Metazoa; phylum Chordata; class Mammalia; order Primates; family Galagidae; genus Otolemur; species Otolemur garnettii. The sequence continues at coordinate 12,478,142 of NW_003852425.1, read as the reverse complement.
CTTATCATGAACTAAATTTGATTTTCAGTATTCAAATCAAGAATGTACAACTCATCTTTCAACAAACATCCTGCTTGGTACTAAACTTAATTTATGAATAAACTTGGGAACTTTATTTTATATATTTGCATGAGTTTTTCTTCAGAGTCTTCCTCTGCAGTTCCCTAAAATTATCCTCTAATATCTGATAACCATGAGACCACTGATACCATCTTATATTGTCCAATATAAAATTGTTACTATTCAGCTGTTTTTTGATAAACAATAATGCCCAAACTAAAGAATGCTAAATCAGGCTAATGGTAACTCCTACTAGTAAGAAAATTCTAATAATAAAAGAAGAGTTTGGATGACAGTATGTCAGTGAAAGTTATAATTAAAAACTATATCTCAAGAAGATTTTCAGTATATGGTACCCTCTTTTATCTTATCCTTTTATCATATCTTTTATCATATCCTTTTAATAAGAGTTGCAGAATATCCCCCATAATATTTTTATTCTACTGTTTCCCTCAGACAACACCATAATAGCTCTTCCTTCCCACTGTGAATAAAATAGAATTCAAATAACACATGATCTGTATACTTTGTGGACAAATTAATTAAGCAGTACAGTAAAAAGTTATTCTACTGGACAGACATGTCTTTTTCAGGAACAAGTTAGTTATTTTTCTATCTGATAAAGGTAGACTATATTCATGAATAGAAAGAAGAAAAAATATAAAGACACTCCTTTATTCCCACAATTCGCAGATATGAGATTTTAATGAAATGCAAGTGAGGTTGCTTTTGTAACTTACCAAAATTATGTTAGATTTCATCTGGAAAAAAACAGTGATGAAAGTTAGACTAGGAAAAAATATTAATGATAATAATTAAAATTTTTCTGACTAAAAATTAATAAAAATATTTTGTAATCTTAGATGTTTTATACAATATAAATAATTTATTTTATTTCTTATAAATATTTTATAAATAGGTATTGCATACATTTACAACAGTATCTTCAAAATATAATGTAAGAATATTCTATCAGGTCCATGAAACAGAATAAATACCCTAGAAACTAATTATAATATAATCCAATGTAATTTTAAAAATCTATGTATCAAAAATAACCAAAGGAAAATGCATTCCAGCTAAAACACAGTATGTTTTCTGTAATTATGTCAGGAGTAATTTATTTTTACTGACTTTTCAAAATTCGTATTATGCTTTTGCATCTTTTAATTGCAACAACTATATACTTTAAAATACACTCAAAAATTTGAAGTGTTACAGAGTTAACCTAACAAATGTAAACAGCATTACCTAATTCTTTGTACCCTCAATGAACCTGAACTAACAACAAAAATATTAAGATTCACTAAAATAAAGAGATAAAATATTAGATTTTTTAAAAATAATAAAATAGATTTTTACAACAATGACAATAATAAAATATGCCTATCTCTAAGAAAAAATGAATTCTTCATATTTGCTTAATAACATTTCACCATTAAAAGCCATGAGTTCTGGATCTATTGCTCATCACAGCAATGCCATTTAATTTAGCAGGAGTCTTATAGCTGCCAGAATTAGCTAAGCTCTTTTGCTGAGCATCTAATTAAAGTTTGTGTTGGGTTTTAAAAGAGAATTTAATTTATTTTAATCTAAGTTATTACATGAAAAACAATTGATTCTGTTTAAAAGAAAATAGGTGAGCACTCCAGTCGCACAATCAGTTAGCGCCTGGTACGGACAAAAGAAAATAGGTGATATTCCATTACAGATGTGAACAATATAAACAAGATTTTTGGACCATTTATCTGCTTATCTTTGGAGAAAATTCACACTGTGACTTTGGTGATTGCACAACAATGCTTACATTAATACAATAAACAGATTGTGTTATTATAATGCTATTGTTTTCTGGTGTCTTTTGCACAACCAGTTATACTATTCCCAGCACAACTAAACAAATAACCATCTTGTCAAGCATTTATTTTAACTAGTTTTTTAAATAAAGTAATAAGTGTTGCACTAAGACGATTGAACTAAAAATTGAGAGGACTGACAAAGAACTTAGAATATCTACCCTTGTTGAAATAGAAGAATGTGTCCACTTCTAAAAAAAAATCAGTATTATGGTATCATCAACTATTAAAAGCTGTTAACTTACCTATCACAAACAGTTTTGGATTAAAAAATATATTTTATAATGTCAACACATCACATCATTTATTCAATGAGTATTTCCTGAGTGCCCACTATGTATCAGGAACTATGAGACACAGAATGGTTAAGTGCTTGATTATTGAACCAGAATCAGGACACTGTATATAAGATATAAATGGGCCCTGGGGACAAGTGGTAATGATAGTGGCGCAAAAATAATGGTAATTATTAACATTAACCTTTATTTAGTTATCATTAGCTGAATATTTCTCCTCTAAGCAATTCATCTTTATATTTAATTGTGGTAAAACACTCAGAAAATTTGCCACTGTAACGATCTTTACATGTACAGATCAGGAGTATTAACAACGTTCACTCTGTTTTGCAATCACCATCATGCCACCCGTCTCCAGAACTTTTTATCATCTCATCTCCAACCTCTGGCAACTTTTATTCCACTTAAGTGATAAGACTTCATAAGCATAGCCAACAAAGACACATTTTTCTTCACCTCTCACCCCCCATTCAGGCCCTGAACTGGACTCTCAGGAGGCTGCTTGCACTTGCCAGCGTGCAGGTTGCCAACCACATGGCTTCCCGGGCCAGGTAGAAAGAGATAAGAAATGCCTCCTCCTTAATATCCTGCGGGACAGTGTCAGGTGAATTTCTGTTTTATAATTATGACATTTATTTCAAAAGTAAGGGTGTTCTGGCGTTTTCGTTGCATGGATGAATTGTACAGTATAATACTAAAGTCAGTGCTGTTAGTGTGCTTGTCACCAGAGAAGTGTATATTATACCCAATAGATACGTTTTTATCCCTCACACCTCTCACCTTCCCCCTCTTTAGTTTCCAGTGCTGTTTCCACCACTTTATGACCATGTGTACAGTGTACCCATCCTTTATCTCCCCCTTAATGAGAACAGTGGTGTTTGTTTCTTCCATTCCTGAGACACTTCACTCAGGATAATGTGCTCCAAGTACATCTAAGTTGATTCTGAGGACATAAATTTATTCCTTTTTATGCCTTAGTAGACCCAGGACAAATGTATACACATTTTCTTAATCCACTCATCAAATGTTGGGCACTTATATTGATTCTATACATTTGCAACTGTAAATTGTGCTGCAATAACATTTGGCTGCAGTTGTCTTTTTGATAGATTTACTCCTTTTCAGGCAAGAGAAAGAAATAGAGAGCAAATAAATGGAGAAAGAGGAGGTCAAACTATCCCTTTTCCAATACTATGATCTTATATTTGAAAAACCCTAAAGACTCCTCCAGAAGACTCACAGAATTGATAGGTACATATATCAAAATTTCGGGTTACAAAATCAGTGTATACAAATCAGTAGCATTTCTATAAACAGTTAATTTGAGAGTCAAATCACGAACTTGAAGCCACTTATAATACCTGGAAATAGCATAAAATACCCAGGATTATACTTAACTAAGCAGAGGAAAGACCTCCACAAGAACTGCAGATATTGCTGGGCGTGGTGGCTCACGCCTATACTCCCAGCACTTGGGAGGCCAAGGCGGGCAGACTGCCTGAGCTCACAGGTTTGAGACCAGCCTGAGCCAGACTGAGACCCCCACCTCTAAAAATAGTAGAGTGTTGTGGCAGACACCTGTAGTCTCAGCTACTTGGGAGGCTGAGGCAAGACTTGAACCCAAGAAGTTGAGGTTGCTATGAGCTGTGATGTCACAGCACTCAGCACTCTACCAAGGGTGACAAAGTGAAACTCTGTCTCAAAAAAACAAACAAACAAAAAAAACCTGCAAACACTGAAGAAAGAGATCAGAGATGACACAGCAAATGCAACAATCCCCATGCTCCTGGATTCAAAGGATTAATATTGTTAAAATGTCCCCGTTGCCCAAAGTGATTTAGAGATTCAAGGCACTACCCATCAAAGTACCAATATCATTGTTCACAGATCTGGGAAAAATAATCCTAAGCTTCATACAGAACAACAACAACAGCAACAAAGAGTTTGAATAGTCAAGGAAATCTTATGCAAATAGAGCAAATCTGGATGCAGCTCATTGCCTGACTTCAAATTATACTGCAAGGCTATGGCAACCAAAACACTATGGTACTGGGGTAAAGGCAGACACACAGACCAGAGGAGCAGAAGACAGAAGGCAGGAATACAATCTGACGGCTACAACCAACTGAGTATCAAATCAGACCAAAACATTCACTGGGGACGGTGTGCCCCGTTCAGTAAACGGTGCTGGGAAAATTAGATAACCACATTCTTACCTTTCTCCTTTCACAGAAATTAAATCAAGATGGACTCAGACTTAAATGTAAGAATTTAAAACACACAAATTCTAGAAGAGAATGTTGTTAAAACTCTGACAGACATAAGCTTAGGCAAAGAAGTTATGACTAAGAGCCCAAGGGCAAATAAAGTGACAGCAAAATAAATAAATGAGACATAATTAAATTTAAAAGTTCCTGCACAGCAAGGGAAATAATCAACAGAATAAATAGGAAATGTACAGAATATTAGAAAAAAATCACAAACTATACATCTAAGAAATAACTAATATTAAGAATAATATTCTTAATAATAATTATTAAGAATATTCTAATAGAATATTTAAAATAGAATATTAATAATAGAATAAGAATATTCAGAATTAAGAATAGAAATAATGATTATTAATAATAACAATTAAAGTATTATTAAGAATATTCTTAATGATTAATATGAATAATCTTAATATGAAGAATCTGTGAAGCACTGAAACAAATTGATAAGAATATAAAAAGGAGGCAGAAGCTGGTGATTTGTTGGAGCTTGGACTTTGAGTCTAGCCTGAGCAAGAGTGAGACTCCGTTGTTCTGGCAGACACCTGTAGACCCAGCTACTTAGGATGCAAAGACAAGAGGATTGCTTGAGCCCAGTAGTTTGATGTTGCTGTGAACTATGACAACAGGGCACTCTACCCAGGGAGACAGAGTGAGACTCAGTCTCAAAAAAAGTAAAAAGTGGATAAAAGACAGCAGAATTTTTTTCAAAAGAAGAGATCGATCAATGGTAAGGCAGCATGTGGAAACAGCACTCAGCTAATCCCTGAGGAAATTCAAAGAAAAACCACATGAGATACCACCCTACCCCTATCAGAGTGGCCATCACTAAACAAATAAAAAATAAATAGATATTGTCATGAATTTGGCAAAAAGGAAGCTTATATGCTTTCAGCTAGTGTGTAAATTGGTATATCCTCATGAAAAGCAGTGTGGAGATTTCTTAAGGAACTAAAAGTAGACCTGCCATCCCATCCAGCCGTCCCACTACTGGGTATCTGCACAAAGAAAAGAAGTCATTCTATCAAAGAGCTTATGTTTGTGTCATTCCAAAATATAAGCATGAAAGTGGGGTGTTTTGTTTTGTTTTTGTGCAAGACTATTGCAGTGTCTTTCCTTAACTTGTAAGCCCCTCATCTGTATGAAGATATCTGTCACAGAATACTTTGGGGCTAACCATAACACCCCAACTTTCTTTCTTTCTTTTTCTTTCTTTTTTTTTTTTTTTTTTTTTTTTTTTTTCTCCCTCTTTTTCCCCAGGCTAGAGTACCACGGTGTCTTAGCTCACAGCAACTTCAAACTCCTGGGCTCAAGCAAGTCTCCTGCCTCTGCCTCCCAAGTAGCTGGGACCATAGGCACTCACCACAACATCCAGCCATGTTTTGGTTACAGCTATCACTGTTGTCTGGTGGGCCCGGGCTGGATTCAAACCCACCACCCTAGGTGCATGTAGCTGGTACCCCAGCCACTTGAGCCACAGGCTCCAAGCCACACTCCAACTTTTTTAAATGGTATGGCTTTTAAACCAAACAACTGCAGCCTAATAGTCTTAATTTGGAGGCTCTGCAATTTGTAAATAATCTGAAACTTTTCAGTTGTTCCATTGCCCCCAGTGTCTTGATGACATAGACAGACAGAGAGCAAAGGCTCTTATCCTTTATCCATAGTAAAAATGTATTTTAATCATAATTCAGTGCATGAAATTTATTAAGCACATTCCATGTGCTGGGGATTGAGAAATAATCAAAACAGTCCAGGTCTTGCCCTTGTGGAAATGGACACACACTCACACTCACACAAACACATACATACTAACACACACACACTCTCTCTATTCCTTTGACTAAACATTGTAAGCTTGTTCTTTATATTCTACTCATTCCCTTCTATTCACTCATATTCACTCATTTTTAGGTATAAAAATGATAAAAGTAATTTGCTCTTCAGAATTCACTGACTCATTCAAGGCTCACTAAGGAATACTGACTCCTGACTCTCCAAAAAACACTGTCAGTACAGATAATCTGGGGTGCTTTAAAAACCATCAAATTGGGGTGGCTCCTGTGGCTCAAGGAGTAGGGTGCAGGCCCTGTTTACCAGAGGTGGTGGGTTCAAACCTGACCCTGGCCAAAAACTGCAAAAAAAATCCAACCAAACAAACAAACAAAAAAATCCATCTAATTTGGTGTAATCTAAGTTGTAACAAGAAGAATAATTTATTTTTTAAAAAGAAAATAGATATTATACAGAGCTCTTGCATATAAATACTGTGGATATTAAAATGGTGTAGGGTTTGATTTTTTTTTTAAATTTATGTCTTTTTTCTGGCTTCTATCACCACCTTCTTCTGTCACCCACATCCAGTCTTTTCACTGAGCTGCTTTTGAGATAGAGCTCTGTGAATCTATGTTTACATACCCTGTTTTTTAATCTAAATGGAGAATCTTATATTTATTTCTGTCAAATACTTCTTTATTGGTTTTAGTCCATCATTCCAGCATATCAAGATTTTGAACCCTGCCAGTGTCAGGAAATGTATTAGATAATCCTCCAAATCTGGGTAGTCTACAAAGCTGGAAAAGGAGGCTTCCATGTCCTGATCTGAGTCACTGATAAAAATACTGCACAGTTCAGCAGTTCCCCTTCACACAGCTCCCTCGGTAACTCCATTCACCCATCAACATTTGGGAGTTACACTTGCATATCAAACCACGAAGCCCTCTCGTTAATTATCCTATGACTCAAGTCAGCATTTTCTCATTATACAGGAAAAACCCTAACAGACTTTCAAATATGTTACTGTATTTTTTATTTTTATATTTCCCTGAGGTAACAACAACCTATTTATGAATATGTGGTTAAGATTTTCCTAGCCCCATCCCGTCACACCTAATAATGGTCTTCTTTCTGTTTATAAGTTCAGCACCACAGCCAATGAGATTCTGGTATCACAGCACACTGGAGGTCATTCTCAGGACCACGAGACAGATGGAAACTACTTTAACTACTAAAACTACTACCACAGCCAATGAGATTCTGGTATCACAGCATACTGGAGGTCATTCTCAGGACCACGAGACAGATGGATGTCCCTGCTGCTGGGAGAGGCAGGGTTCTCAGAGACAAGATCGCTCAAGTTCCCCCTCTTTACTGTAGTAATTTCCAACTGGAAATACTTCTGCCTTGTTTAGAAGGTCTTAATATCTATGAGAGCTCTTGAATAGGACCAAAGTCTACTCAGGTGGGGCTGTATACTCTTCATCTAATTCTAAAACCATTTTTTTGGCAAGACGTGTTTCTTTGGGTATAAGTTACATCCATCTGATGAAATGCTATTAATAGGATGCATTAAAAGAATATTAGTAACAAGATGTTTTCTTTTCTTTCTCCCTCTCTCTTTTTTTTTTTTTTAGTAACAGGATGCTTAGATAAATGCATAGCAAGGAAGTAGCCAGTGATAAGTTTGAATCCTTATTTTAATCAACAATTAACCACATTACTTTTTTTTTTTTTTGGCAAGATCTTTAGACTTTCTAAGACTCTGTTGCTTCACCAGCCAGAGACAGACGTACAAATTTCACCTATGCCACAAAGTTCTTACAAGAACTTTGAGATGACATTGTAAGTAACACATTTTAAAGATTCACAAAATGCTAAGTATAATTCTCAGTCAGTATGTGAGCATCATCTTCTAAGATGCTCATTTCTTCTATAGACACTTGAATTTATAATCCCCGGAGGAAGAAATCTCTATTCTTACAGAGTTATGCTACTTAGTGATACCCTTTCCTGTTATCTTTACTTTAGATTCTGTGACCCCTAATTTTGCTAATTTTTCCCCATAATTCATTAGAGTAGAGAGTACAATGAGCACTATACTATTATTGGCATTTATGTAGGTGTATCACACCTGATCACTATTAGTCTTAACTCCATGATACTTGGCAAGTGAGTAATCCCTCTGAAGCTCATTCCTCTCACTTATAAAACAAGAAGCTAACATTTACTGTAAGGCACCATTTCAACAATTAGAAATAACATTTGTGAGATACGTAATGTCTGGCTGGCACACAGGAAGCCCTGGATAAATCATAGCCATATGTATTTCTAGTTATTTTTTCCTTTTCAATTAAAGAATGTGATATACCTGGGCCATTATGAAAGTTTCGACATACACAAAGAACGAGAAAGATAAAATTCACATGGATAGAAATAAACCCCTGCAACGCTAGGAAGCCTAAAAAGTTGAAATTTGCAGGGGTGAATCATAAAGGACTGTCTACTGTGTTGTTTGAAGCGAAATGACAAACCATAACATAGTCTGTCTCAAAAATTTGTAGTGATCACATATAATAAACAGAAAAGGGGAAATGAGGTCTTCCCAAGTGCCTATCTTCTTTCTAGTAGGAACATTCCTCTGCCTTTTCACACAATTGCAATTACCGTCTTTCCTCTTCAAGCAACTAATAAATTTGTATCAACAGCTAAATTCCCAGTAAGTTCCATTCAACATTCAATCAAGTTTGTCCCAAAATTACCTCTATACATAGTATAAGTTTGGACCTAAATTTTTCTCTATGCACCGTCAACTGTAAATTAACATCGGAAACGTGGGACCAGCCCAAACTGGGCCTGCTCTGTTGATAAGCAAACTTTGAGTTCCTTTTATGTGTAAACAGAGCCAGCGACAGCCAAAGGCAGCTTGGGCATGTGCAAGAAAAAGCTCTGAAGTCTAAGTGCACTCAGAACCAATGATTCCTCACCTCAGAACCAAAAGACTGGGATACAGTCAGGGTCTGAACATGGGCTTGCTGAAACCAATGCTACAGCACGGGCTTTTGAGGGAAGAAATTCATTGGAAGACCAGCCCAAAAGAAGATAGGAGGTGGGCTCCACTCTGTCTTCCCCGTTTGGGTTCTGGGGCAAATTTTATTGGCTTGGTGGGGAAGAATAGGGATCAAGAATGTTGATTCAGCAGGTCTGATGGGAGAGCTTTAAATTTGACAATTTACAGAAAGGAATATTGGGGCAGGTGTTGGTCCCAGATCTTTTGGGCTGACCAACTCCCTTGATTCTGTAAAGGTTCCTGCATCATTTACAGTCATGTGTCGCTCCTCTGGGTTCCAGAAGAAGGAATCATTGGTTCAGGGTGTTCTTAGATGGCAAAGGTTTTTCTATTGCACATGCTCAGGCTACATGACAAGCAGTTTTTCTTATTCTTACAATGTTAACTTAACATTTAGCTATCAATGAGTAGACCCAACTTGATCTGGTCTGAGGCTACAAATGGATGTGTAAACAGAGTGTAACCCACTCTTGTAACAAGTACCCAAGTCGTAGCCAATCACGCAGTGGAACTTCTGTGAACCACAGACAACCAACCCTTCAAACCAGGTTCAAGTAGGAGAAAGCCCAGCAGTACCCAGTCCACCTGTTTCTGCACCTCACTTCTATTTCTTACATGTCATTTTCCTTGTCCACAAATGTCATCTGACTATGCAGCAGCCCAGGAATCACTCTGAACTTATTCTGGTTCTGGAGATTTCTTAAGGTGTGAATTGTTATTTGCACCATTGAATTCTACTAGATCTAATTTGTCTAAAGTTTTTGCTTGTTATTTTTAACAGTACAGAGCTAATACTTCTCACACAGCAGTGGGGAAGCCATCTTATTATAAAAAGTTGAGTCATTAGTAATTAATAGCGTAGCCTTTTAAAACAAACAGATAAAACTGGATTTGAATTTAACCTATTTTCTTGCTGAGTCACAACACAGAAGTGACTTAACCTTGCTTATGATTTCCACTGCTATAAATATGCATAACGATAGTCTATCTTTATTGAGCATACAGTGATATAAATGAGAAATGTTTAAAAGTTCAGCACTTAGTACACTGTCTGGCAAGCAGTAAATAACTGATATATGAAAGCCCATTGCTATTTCTTCTTCTAGTCCATTTAAAACCTACTTTCATGTACTAATGCTCATAATGGATACTGGAAATCAAAATTATTTTACATTTGGAATGTAAATTTTAATACTGTATTTATTGCTCAACAAGTTCGGATAAGACCATTTGGATGCTGTGTAGTGCTCCTTATGAATTAACCATGTAAAGCTTAGTGCTTTTGCAAAGCTGCCAAGGATTTTACCTGAACACGGGTTTTATATAAGTAAAAAGAGAATTAAACTGTACTCTCAAGAGCTCCTTAACATCTGTCAGCAAATTTAGTTCGGGAAGGCCATCAATGCATCTTGTTAGAGTTGTACAGCTCTTGTTGGTACAACTATTATTGCTAAATGGTCTAACATTTTATACCTGACTCCTAGATCAAACCTAATTTCTGGTGTCATCCTTACATACTTCAGTGCATTTTGCCCAACTAAAAACATGCGGAAGATGATAGACTCCATTATGGGATACTTCCTGCCTTTAATCATGCCGTGTGAAGAGATTCTCAAGTTCTCTGCTTCAGAAGACGAGTGTGGGGCCTCTAGGTTCTCAGCTTGTGTCAGTAAGATGATGTGGTGCTTTTCTGTAGCTTCTCCTTTCCTACACTGTGTTTTAGAAACCCCAAGTTCACTCATAGATAGATAATCTTACCATCTGAAGTTGGTAGCTCTGAAGAAGAAAACATATTCTCTAGTCTATATGCCTAAAAGTCTCCACAAAATTCACAAAGAATTTGGAACAAAATTCACTTCAACAATTGTGAAAATTGGTCCAAATGTAGAGTTCTACATCTACAAAATAAGTACTCACTGAAAATCTGCTATTTATTTTTCACAAACTGTGTAAGGCTAAGAATACAACAGTAACTAGAACATTGGCCCTGCTTTCCAAGGGGGTCCCTGGTCAGGACACAGGAACACACACATATGTGAACAAGTGAACAAAATGCATTGCTTATTTTGCCAGAGATAGAGAAAATCAATAACAACTAAGATAAAAATGTTTCTATAACTATGCAAGGCTTCCCAAACGGGGTGACGTTTGAGGTATGAGAGTTTAACATTTGAGCCAGGAGAAGAGTTGAGTGAGGGTAAAGAATCGGCAGGGAGGGAGTCAACCGAAGAGAGAGAAAAAAAGAGGCTAGAAGGGAGAAGGGAAAATGGGATGGAGTGACAGAGGAGAGGAGAAAAGAGAAGGAAGAGGAGAGGAGACGGAAGGAGAGGGAAGGAGGAGCGAAATACGGAAGTGAGCGGATAGCAGGCTCCAAGCATTAACCTGCCTCCAACTCCTAATGGAACATTGATGAGATTCTCGTGGTAACAAATTATTGGTATAAACAACCCGGCCCTAAATCCATAAGTCAGTAATACCCAGACCACACAGTTCTCACCCGCAAGAAACTGCATGTAGTGCTTATATGTCCAAAATTAACACTTTATGTGAAATTTTTAAAATGGATGTCCTCCAGACCCCTACGACCATAAACGGAAAGGCTGTGTTAGGAACTACGTCAAAGATTTCTCACGCCAGGGTAATTTCAGAAATCCACCTGCCATATAGGGATTTATCATTTTTGTAGCTGATGACAGAATCCCTTTGCCAATTTATTTGTGTGATTTAGATAAACCGGCACTGATGCAGATAATCCCATAAACTACATTATCAAACACATTGGTTCGATTGAGCTATAAATCTAAAGAGAAAATTTTCACTTCAGTATTTCTATACTTTTAAATTTATTTTTAAGAGGAACAAGAAATATGATTTATACAATTTTGTAGTAGTATTCTGAACTTTTCATAAATACTGAATAGTTCTTTGAACGTAAACATTTAAATCCAAGATGAATTTTGTACTTGATGGAAAACAGAGTATAAATGTGCTTTTATCCATGCAATTCGGCACCAGTGTGTCATCTGCAAGTAATGTGCCCTGAGAGATATCACTGGTTCCTTAAAATTAATAAAAATTAAGTATAATAATGCGTGTTTACGTTAAAGTCGAATTTAATCAGAAAAATTCAATTTACAAAGATAATTTAAAAGCAAGTCATTATGTCTAAATGGACCAGTTGGTTATTTCCATTTTGTACTTTACCTTGAAACCTAAATTAACTACATCATAAAACAGAGTTTTATAGATTACAAAAAATATTTCGAATTATACTCTGAAGCAAAAGAATAGCCCTTAAGGTCACTTTTCTGCTTTATCCTAATTGACTAGCAGTTTCTCATAAGTTCTAGCTAATTGGTATAGAAATAAGTCATAAGCCTATTTTACTCTAAGATAGAAGGTCAGCTGACATCCAGTAGTAATAGGCTATCCTTTTTCTGGCACAGATTTAATAGATAATTATCTTCCTTAAAGTCAGCATACTATAGGCTCAAACATGACAGTGGATTAATAGTATTACAGTAATTGTGATAATTGAACTAATTTCCCTCAAGTTCCTATGCACACTGATTATGACAAGTGGCAGGCAAACATTTACACAGATTGAGAATTCAGATTTAAATGTATCAATAATTATCGTTTCAGTGATTTTGATTTGTTGAATGAGGACATTCTTGGTATTTGCAGAAGAAAAATGAACTTCACAGACACCAGGCATTGGCTAACAGGTTCTGGGTAAGAGCATCAGGCCCAAGTGAAGGTGTCAGGTTGAGCCAAGCCCTGAGGACCAGGATGGAGCAAGAAAAACGCAACAGTGGATGGATGGGGTCCCGACGTGACTGAGGGACGCGGCCTCCAAACCTGCCCGTCTCTTGCTAATAGAAAGAGAACACTTCTGTGGCCCATAATGGAGGAGAAAGTCAAGAGTATCAGGAGGGACTCCACGCAGACACGTTACACAATTGTGCACATTTTATAAGAATGTGCTCGACTTAAAAATATAGCATAAGATAAACCATAGAGTTGTTTTATGAGGGTACAAGTGAATCTTTCTAAGAATAGAATATAAACATCTTAACACAATAACTAAGAAAATGACATAAAGGCTATGTTAACCAGTTTGATGAAAATATTTCAGATTGTATATGAAAACACCACACTGTACCCCATGATTGTATTAATGTACACAGCTATCATTTAATAAAATAAAAAAATATATAGTGTAAACTCATTAAGAGAATTTCATGTGGGGTGATGGAAATTAGAGTTAGGTGTGAAGGTGAAGGGTATTAGCTAATTTTAAAAATATATACTCTCACAAATGAATGGAGTTAAACCAAATAAAATTTCAAGAAAAATAATAAAATCTTACCCAAATTTGTCCAAATAAAGGGAAACATAAGCCTAAGGAAATCAACAATGTTGTGTCATTATTTAGCAATATAAAAAAGTAATTTTTTTTAGGAAAATGTAGAAATTGAAACATTGTTGATAATATAAAATATCACAGGGCTAAATGGATAATGGTTTCATAGCACAGATTCACTGTGAGAGACAAAGTTTCAGTGCGCACACGCGCAAACACACGGACCGTCAAGGCATTCTGCTCCTGAGTAGCCCCAACCACTGAGCACCAGACCAGCCCGCTCCACAGCCACGATTCTGGCTACTCGGTACTCACTCCTGGGTTTCTTAACAGTCTCTTCACGTTAAGTATCTGCTTTCCTGATCCTTGTCAGCAATGCTGAGAACTAAGACCCACATTTCTTCTGTGGCACAAGGGAATATCTTGATAATGGACCTCAGATACACCACTGCTCTTCTCCCTACCATTAAAAAAATAAAATATAAAAAATAAATAAACATTCCCATAAAGTTGTTTTAGCTATATTGGCAAGAAAAATGCTGATATGTAAGTAGGGGCACAGATTCTGTGGCCGGACTGCCTGGGCTTGAGGAACTGAACAGCAGCTGGCCTTGGAGCAGGTTGTGCCACTCAGGACCCATCTTACATGAAATTTCACCACTTTAGTGAAATTCATTTTGAGATGCTTATAGAAATTTCTGGTTCATATATGTCTCATATATTTAATAAATAAACAACATAGCCTTCTGAAGGACAGCTAGAAATGTTAACTCACACAGCTAGAATAGAAATAACAAACAAAAATACAGAATAGTGTCTTACTGCCTAATTTTTCTGGCCACTGGGAGTACTCTGCTAAGTCTTCTATGATTTTCCGATTGCCAAGGGAAAATATCGAGCTCCTTGAAAAAGATTAAATTAAATATAATGCAGAAACATAAGATAATAAAATACTCTAGATGGCCGTATTTGTTGAAGTATCTAGCTCTGACCAATCAAGTATCGCTAGCTAATGTAAGCGTCAGGACATTTTACTTTGTTTACTTAAGAAGTCTCCAGTATATTTTGCTTGTCTACTTTTACATAGAATAAACAGGTTTGAACTTTTTAAATGATCTAGACTATTATTATGACACCAGTCTTTATATTGAATTTTATAGCAGTAATTACATAGTAAGTTGTTTAGGGCTCTTAGCATTGTATTAATTAATTCTTTATGCCTTTTTTCTTTTTTTTGCAACTATTGGTTTGCTTGCAATGTCACACAGTCCCCTTATAAAACAAATATAGAAATACCTCATCATCTTTTCAAGTCTGCTGCTTAACGGTTATCATTGGCTTCAAAGCTAAATAATGATACATATTTAAAATATATGTAATATAAAGGTAGACAATCTCTAACTGACATGGTGAGGAGCTTTCTCATGAGAACGCCCCTGATGTCTAGCTGGCTGGCTGGGGAAATGCACATTGTCTTCAGTTGTTTGGTTGGGGGCCTTGGTTGCCTAGAAAAATGAAGCCTAAGATGCTAAAACCTTATGGGGAGTAAATTCCAAGGGAAGCAAAATTGAGAAGGCGGGAAGTCACACAGGGAAAGGATGAAGGCCCCATCAACAGGTATGTCTCCAGGAATCTGTCCAGAGAAAGGATGAGGAAAGGATTTGCTCCTTGGCCTCCCTGTCCCACTGATCCATGTTGGCCTCCCACAGCCTCAGTCTGGGCCTCACACATGTCAACTTTGACTTTTTGTCCTGCCGGAGAAGATACCGGAGACAATAGGTTCCAAGACAGCAATGGCAGTCCCCAAAGTGTAAGCTCCAGGGACACGGAGAGCCAGAGAAGTCTGTGAAGTGGCCTGTCTCTCTGCTGGCACCTTAGAGGCTCAGGGCCAGGTGTGGCACAGTGCCTCGCTTTTGGGGGGCTTACAGCACACTCCTGTTCTTTCCTGGCCCCAACAGAACTAAGAATCACCAGGCCAGGAGCCCAAAGAGCTGGAACAAGACAGGTGGCTGAGGCAGGTTGCTGTGGGGTGGTGTTCCTGAGAAATGTGCAGGTTTGGAAGCAACTACCGCAAACGCCAGGGCCAGCAAGGAGGTCACAGGCAGGAAGAGCTGTCCCGCTGAGAGGCAGACCCTGTGTCCCCGGAGCCTGCTTCTAGTGAAGCAGAAAGCCCATTCGGCCTCACTCTGTGTGCTAGAAACTCTTTCTTGACAAACAGACATTAAAAACTGAAGAATCCACCTGGCACATAGTCTGGGTCCAAATATTTTAAATTTGTGTTAAGTTAGAGAAGAATCAAGCAAGCAATCTATTCTCATTTCTATTTGAGGAATAACAGAAATGAAATATTTTCCATGCACGTGTGGTATTTCACATCCATGGAACATTTGGCAGGGTACCTGTCGAATCTAAGGGGGGATAAAAAACAGAAATTTTTAGAATATTTCTGTCAGTGCTTTAGGAAGGTTTTATTTATTATTTATTTGTGAAGTATGAGTTCCTAGTTATAGACTCTGATCATAAAGGCATGAACTGAAAGTTGTTTACTGAGTTTTTCCACATATAACCATCACATTAACCTATGTGGACATACCATGATGAGGTGACATTTTAAATATGTACCAACCCTTTCTTTATTAGGCAAATAGATTGCTTATGATGCTCTATAAGTTTGATAATTTCTGCTTAAAACAAGTAGTTTTTGCTGCTCTGAAAATATTTTTAGCAAAGTTGAGCCATAATGAATTACCAAGAACATACACTCCTAACAAACTCAGACGTTATTATTCATCTTCACGTCAAATTCTAAGCCCCAAAATAGGATAAATAATAATGAAATTTAATATTTGTGTTTCCACCTAGCACTAAGCATAGTCTTCTGTCTAAAACGCTAATAAAATCTGTGTCCTTTAAAAAAGTATCAATCTGCCTTTCTATTTACTCCCTAGGTAATCCTACTCTTCTTATTAGTTTTTTTTTTTTAATTAAATTGCTACTTTAAAAGGAGAAAACTCATTCACGTGAGCATTACTGTCTGTGAGTAATTCCTGTGTCTTCCCAATGAGGAGAGGATGGGGTTTCAATAATCTTAACTTCTGGGCATCAGGAGAAAACTGTGTGTTCCAAATCCAGGCAAATGCGGAATCACATCTGAAGAAGGTGACAGTGGTTTTGCTATGGAAATTCAGTGAGCAGTAATCTTAACATTGACTGAGGATTAAGTAAATGTTGAGAACATGGAGATCCCCTTGTCCCCAGCAGTCCTTATAACTGCTAATTTACTACATGACGCTAATTAAATGAAGCCGGCTTCCTAATGGCAATGTATGGGGCCTGCGTAGGAAAAGCTGTTAACGTGATTATATCTCTAACACAGGGGGCAAAGTAGATTACAATTACCAGAAAGCCATGGGATGCAGACACCATGAGTGTCACAGCATTAGCAAGTGGATTTACAGCCCTAAATTTCCCCAACACAATATACCCTTTGTGTTTAAGTTTCGATTCATTAGGAGGCATTTAATGGACGTATTTGGAAATTAAGTATTCCTCACTAGGTAGCCAGTTTTCAAATTCAAAAAAGAGACCAAGAGGGAGACAATGTTTTTAAGAGCGTATATGTTGGTAAAATATGTTTCAGCGTACAATTTCCTGCCTTGTCAAAACATTTCCTCTTTTGAAATATATATGATGTGACAGTTATATATCAAACCATAAATAAAAATTGGCCTGAAAGAATGAAAGTACCTTAACATGCAATATTGGATCCCACTTGGTACATATTTTCTGCCTCTTCTCTCCCACTATGGCAACATATTATTAAATATCAGTCAAAGGATATAAGACTGAAAAAGGAAAAATTCTCAAAGGTAAAGATATTTTCAAAGCCAGTTTGCCTTATTGAGAAATATTGGTGTGGACTAAGTCCCCAATTCCAGCATTTCACACAGAAACAGAAGTTGCCATTCTCAGGAACCCTGCTTTTCTTTTACCTAATTATTATTTTTCAATGGGAGGTGTATAACTATAGTACTAACAGAATATGAACAATTTAAATATAACTTCAGTAAAGGTAAAATGTCTACAATGAGTATGAGAAATTAGAGATCTAGCATTCAAACACAAAAATGAGAAAAATACATAGATAAACACATAATCTAATAATATGCGACATTATAAACATTTTAAATATTACTACTCTTAAAGTAGTAATTACTACTTTAAATTAAAAGTACATTTTTAATTTACTTTTTAGAAATTCTAAATTATACTATCACTTGCCCAGAATATCAGGATATTATAGAATACTTTAGAATAATTAATTAAGCAGCTGAATAAGGATGAAGACTCTGAAACTCTTACTGTCCTCTAGAATAGGGTATAAAAGAAAATGGAAATTCTATGTTGCCTTCTGCATTTCAAGGGCTTTATATATGTGGCCTCATTCAATTTTCAGAACAACTATAAGGGACAAGCACTATACATACCCACTCAAATAATAAGAAACTAGTGACTGTCCAAGGTTGCCAATCTCACTTCCTCTCCATGTCTAGTGATTTCTGTGCTACCAATTATACAATTTTGCTATTGAATATTCAAGGATGTTGTGAGGTCTGGGGTTCACTTTTACAATATTATAGAATTATAATTTTTGTTTATGTATTTACTTTGGGATTGGCAATATTATAATTCAGAAAAGCGTAGAAAGTAAGATTATGGTTATCCATATAACCCATCACCCAGAACTTTTAAATGTTAATTTATTTAATCTTTTAAATTGATATAAATTATAGATATAATAAATTAAGAGTAATAAATACCTTTGTTGTTTTTTCTCAGCTTACTTTCTCTCCTTCATCCCCCAGAGCAATGGTATACGTGTGTATGCGTGTATATATTCTAAATTTCAGAATATTAAAGGGATACACATGGTTTGCTCACATGATTTGTTGTTGTGGTTGCAGTCAAAGTTATAAATGTGCCTCTTCCCAAGATAGTGTACATTGTACTCATTAGGTGTGCACTGATCTGTCTCCCCCAGAATCCCCACACCCATGCCTGGTATGTTGAATTTTACTTCCATATGTGCACAAGTGTTGATAAATTGTTCCAAATTGAATAACATTTGTTTTGTTTGCTTCTCCATTCTTGTGATGCTTTGCTTAGAAGAACAGCCTCCCTTTCTCCAGGTCATTAGTTTTTATGGCAGAGTACTCCATAGTATACATGGACTACATTTTATTAATCCACTAATGTATTGACGGGCACTTGGGTTGATTCTACATCTTTGTGAGGGTGAATTTGCTACAGTAAACATTTGAGTGTTCCTGTCAGATGACTTTTCTTCCGATGGGTAAGCACCTGTTGTGGGATTGCTGGATCTACTGGTACATCTAATTTAGTTCTTTGAGGTCCATCTGTACTGTTTTCACAGAAGGTGTATTAGTTTGCAGTACCACCAGCAGTGGGTATGTGTCCGAGCATCTGCTGTGGGACTTTTTGATAAAAGCCATTCTCATGGAGATAGAAGATACCTCACTGTGGTTTTAATTTGCATTTCCCCAATGGTTAGAGGTGTTGGACATTTTTACATGTTTTTATTAGCCATTAGTCTATCTTCTTTTGAAAAATTCTGTTCATGTCTTTTGCTGACTTTTTTGTGGGATTGTTTGATGTTTTCTTCCTGATTTGATTCGATTCTTTATAGATTCTGGTGGGTAGGCCTTTATTGGAGACAGAGCATGAAAATAGTTTCTTCCATTCTGTAGGTTCTCTACTTTATTGACTGTTTCCTTGGCTATACAAAAGCATTTGCATTTAATAAGGCCCTTTTTGTTAATTTTTGTTGTTGCTGTAATTGCCTTTGGGGACTGCTTCATCAATTCATTGCCTAGGCCAATGGTTTTCCAACATTTTAGAATTCTTATGGTTTCATGCCTTAGATTTAAATGAGTTGTACATGGTGAATTAAATTATCATGAGTGTTGAGAGGTCCAGATACTGTTTCAGTCTTCTATATGTGGCTGTCCAATATTCCTGCTACCATTTACTGAGTAGGGATTCTTTTCCCCAATGTGTGTTTTTGTCTGCTTTGTCAAAGATCAGATGATGATGTGAAGATGGCTTTTTATGTGAGTTCTCTCTTCATATCCACATGTCTATCTATGTCTCTGTTATTGCTGTTTTCATTACTATAGTCTTATGGTAGAGTGAAGATTGGTAAAGTGATACATCTTGGCTTGTTCTCATTGCTTAAGGTTGGTTTGGGTATTCAGCTTCTTTTCTTGTTTCACATGAATCATGGGACCCTATTTTCTAGATATTTTTTCCTAATTCCCACCTAATAGGTTTTCAGGACTCTTATTCCTTGCTGGGAACCCTCCAGATAGTTGTAAGAAGTTCCTGTTGAGAGCTTAGTTAGTGACGCTCTCTTCCACTGCAGCTTGCATTGGGCACTGCTCTACCCAGGGTATCCCCACAGAAGCTTCTGTAGCAGCTGGATACATTTGTCATGGGATCCTGGGTTGTGGATATTTGCTCATAGCAAGTATCAGCGTGCTTAAGCCTGGGGGTTCCTGGTGGGCCATTCAACTATGGAACTGTTTTTCCAGCCTGTTTCCAGTTGTGTGGGCTCTGGACTGAGCTCTGGGGTCCAGGTACACCTAGCACTAGAGACATGGGGATGGTGTCTTGGGCTGGCAGGAATTCTGGAGGCACAGAAACAGAGTCTCAGACTCTAGTGTGAGAGCCTCAGAGCTGAGACTCTTCCACTGAGTGTCCCACTTTGCTTCTCTGATTTCACAATGCTGCCTTAGGGAAGACTGATCTGACACAGGCAGCTCACTGCACTTTTTTTTTTTTTTTTTTTTGAGACAAAGTCTCACTATGTCAACTTTGGTAGAGTGTCCTGGCGTCACAGCTCACAGCAACCTCAAATACTTGGATTTAAGCAATTCTTTTTCCTCAGCCTCCTAAGTAGCTGGGATTACAGGCACCTGCCACAACAGCTAGCAGTTTTGTTGTTGCTGTTGTAGTTGTCATTGTTGTTTCACTGGCCAGGTTCGGGTTCAAACCCTCCAGTCTGGGTGTATGTGGTCGGCACCCTACCCATTGAGTGATGGGTGCCAAGCCTGCCTATACCTTTCACTTCTTTTTTTGAAGTGGTGTGCTGGCAGGCTGCATCTAGTCCCCCATTTTTTTCTTAGAGCAATTATTTTTTTGAACTTATATATGTACCATTAGTATTGCATCAAATATGTACCTATAGTTAAGAACATTATATAAAATTATATTTGTTTTTATAAATGTTTTATACTTCACCTATACAACTCTCCTTACTTAACATTAAGTTTTTTCATACATTTCCATGTTAGAGAATACAAATTTGATTCAGCTATTATGGGAATGGGTGAATCTATACAACTGAATACTATATAGCAATTTAAATAAATGAAGAACAGTCCCAATCAGTTGGAATATAATTCAGTTTTGAAGCAAAGTTAATTTTATTTTATTGTGAATGATAAAATATTTGGCATAAACTATTGTCACATTGTGATGCACTGATTTGAGAGGCATAGATTAATTTAGAATTACATGGTATAATTCATGCTTTAGATTTTGAGATCAATTTACAAAGGAGATATAAATTGATGATATATAAACCAGTTAAAATTTGCTACTTAATATTGTGTCTTTCTCAACTATCTAATTCATTATTTTATAAATTTGTTTGGCATTTCTTATATACACAATGTTTTTGTGTGCATATGACTGGAATGATATGAATATTAATGTAAAAAAGGTATAATGTATATAATAATGAATAAAATATTACATGTGTACATAGTATCTATATGACAATTTTTGTCTTTTGTTAAAAATTTAGAGTTTTTACTCTCTAGTCTTTATATGTTCCCCTATGGTAAAAATCCTAGTGCCTTGTGTTTGCTTATAATCCCTATCTTATTTTGGTTTGCTTTCACAAACCAGCATGAATAGTAAGTGAACCAGAGTGGGAATGTTGGGGGATTGAGAAAACAAATTATGCAAGAAACATAAAATACACAAAAGACAAAGAGATGGGATTGAAGGGTCTGACGCAGCTGATGACTGCAGCCAGCACCAAACCATGTGAGCAGCTTTATATATAGCGTACCAAAGCAAGTTTGCTTAAACTCACAATGCTGGGAGTGGGAATATTCTCATCTTACAAGGTTGAGGGGAAGTAATAATACATGTGGTGAATATTAACTTTAGAGAGAGAAGGCTATGTGCTTTTAGGCAAAAGGTAGGAAAGTATACAGAAGCTATGTGACTTCTGGCAGAGGGAGCAAAGAGAAAACACTATTGTTGTTTAGGAAGGAAGAAGAGGCAGGTGGGCGACATTCCCTGAACTAAATTCCTGGCTGTGGGGGGCTTGCTGCCTCACAGTTGGCACTTCACAGTTTGCCTGACCTACTTTTATTAATTTAATCTTACATGTCAGTGCATATCAGGTTAGGATGATATTGGTATCAGGTAACAGAAAACTAAAATCAAATACCTTGCATAACAAAATGTCTGGAGGTAGTGCAGCCTGTACATGCAGTAGGTTTATTAAGTATTTCAGTTCATGTCTATTTCCCTTCCATCACTTTGTTTTGCCATCTTCTATGCATCTTTATAATTCCAATGATAGTCTCATATATCAGAATGCATAATACATGCTAATACACAATGTAATACATTATTACATCATATTATTGCATAATATGTGTGTATAATACAGAGGATGATAAAATGTATACACATATTAAGAAATGAATTAAACTGTATTAAATTGTAATGCTCAATATATACTGATAAAAAAGATGAATAAAAGTCACACTGAGCACCTCTTCTAATTACAGAAGTCAAAAGTGACTTGAGTACTACAAATTTCATAGTTTTTCCCTTCAAAATGTATACATTTTTTGACAGCCTCTGTATATATAATATAGTCAGACTATCATCCATGTACAACATAATTCAAAGAAGATGACTTGGTTTGTTTTGTCAGTACAATGGAACTTTTTTTCTATCATCCCCTTGTGCCAAATTGTGGTACATTCCCATAGCCATGTACTAGAGTTGTGCCAAAGAAGCCCATCTTTGGAAGGTGAAAATGATCAACTTATTCTGAGGCATTTAATTAGTTAAAACAAAGAAGAACATTTAAATAACTATAACAGTATTTCTATTTCAAAGAAAAAATGGTGCTGAGAAGGAAACAAAAATCGTCCTAATATAGTCACTTTGTTTTCAGTTTTATAAACATTATTATATTATTTTTTCAATTATCTATTTTGTTACATATATTCTATTACTCTGCCTTTAATTTTTATTTTAAATTCCTTTTGGGGTTCTTTCAAATTGTTCTATAAAATTGTCAACTCAACAGGTCTTTTTTGCTTTTGCTCATGTTTGTTTCATATTTTACTTTTTCTTTTTTTTCTGATTTTTTTGTTTGTAAATTTGTATTTGTCCTTTTCAGGGTTAGTTTTTGCCTAGTTCAGGAAATTTTGAGTAAAATGGTACAATAGGTATGTTATGCGCTATGAAATGTGGATTTGTAGTTTCTTACAGTTAAGTCAGGTTAAAGATTTGGGTTTCTAATTTATTATCATTTTTTCCCCTTTCAAACATTCATTCAATAGTGTATACCTTCTAGATCTTTCCTGGGTGATGAACAGTGTTCCTCTAATCTTGATTTCTCTCCTGGACCATGTCAAAAACAAAGCTGTATACTCTAATTAAATTGATTAGGGAAGATTTTATTCAGCAAGAAACTACTGCAGTAATGAAGAGGGTCCATCGTGAATTGAAAACCTGAATTTCTGCAGAGGTGACTGGGCATTTGAAGAGAGAATGAGACAGTATGGGGGAGGAAGAGTAGGGCTTGAGCAGAGGCACACAAGTGGCAATTTACAAACAGCAGGTATGAGGCAGGTGCAAGTCACCAGCCCAGGAGGGCTTGTGACTGGTGCTTATCAACTAAGTTTCTAACTTCTCACAGAGAGTGGAGACAAACTCTTATTGCATGTGTTGGCTAGAGCAAAGACTTCATTCTTTGGGCAGCCTTGAGCTTTCTCAATCAGGTATTTTGAAAAGAGTTTGGATCATCATAGGGCATGATCTAGAGCTGTTGGAAACTGTGCTAACTAATGTTTATCAAGTAAGTCTTAGTGCACATGCAGGGTAGAGACAGGGATGGAATCGTGTGTAATGAGACTCTGCAGTTTTTATAGGCTGAAGTTGAGGCTTAATCAAGAAGAGAGCTCACAAGAGCCTTGACTACAATTTGGTCAAGGAGAATGTTTTCTTCAACCATCACACTTTCAGCAATCTGCTTTCCATAGCAAAAGTTATGTTCCACTTCCTAGTACAG
The DNA here is from genome assembly GCF_000181295.1 of Otolemur garnettii. NCBI lineage: Eukaryota > Metazoa > Chordata > Mammalia > Primates > Galagidae > Otolemur > Otolemur garnettii. Next base: position 12,454,040 of record NW_003852425.1, on the reverse strand, counting down.
GAAGTAAACTCCCAGGACATATCTACCAGGTAAACTTGGAGGCATACCATCTGCAGTTGGAGTAAGGTCCAATTTCCTTCTCTCGCTTGAGTATCTGTCTTCCTTTCTGGTTCATGGTGGCTTTCCTTTCTTTAAAAATCATCCACTGAGTGTTTTAAAATATATCATGTTTTGTCTTAAAGTCAATTTTTCTAAGAGATTGAAAAGTATGACCCATTTTAGCAAAATCTATTTAATTATAAAAATTATAATGTAATATCATACTATCAGAGTAATGGCAAAGGAAAAGGGTTCTAAGTTTTTTCTTGAAGCTACCAGCCAGGAATTTTTCAACTCTAATATTTACTAATAACTCATATAATTAATCTCTGAACATTGTGATATCTATTTAATCAATTTTATTAAAAGTCTCTTTTATTGCTAATTCTAAATATGTAAAATACATACACAACTCAAATTGGAGTTTAAATGGGATATTTGCATGAGTCATTGCACATAGCCAAATAAGTTCATTTCTATTGCTCTAATATAGCATAATTTTCAGGGTTATTTCTCTTGGTTTTATGAAGAGGTTTTAAACTCCTATATATAACATACAAATTCCTACATATAATATGGAATGATAGAGCAATATAAAGCTATGTATTTGTATGAGAATGTAAAAACCAAATTGTTAACTAATAATTCTCTAGTCAGTCTGAAGTAGGTTTGGGGTAACTGAACGTTGTCATGAGGTTTGTTTCATTCTGTCAGTCAAACTCTCATTTACATACATGTAATCTATTCCTTATGGTTTGGAAAGTGCCAAAATGCATTTGAAGAATCAGAAGTCACAATTTAAGTTCTAATTAGAGGCTTTGAATGCCTACAGTCTACAAGGTTTAATTTTTTCTTTCCTGATTTTATATCTCTTACATATTCCATTTACTACATAATAAAACTACATTTTCATAGAAGATTACATGCCCTCTGAATTTTGAATTCTATTTCCATAGTATATATGAATCTTGACTGCATCGGAGGTAAATTCTTGTTACCAAAAATGATACCTGTGGTAATTTGCTACATTTCCCCCTGCTGGATCCCCAGCCTCAATTTTCTTGAAAATATTTAACTCGAGTAATTGGAACCAAACCGAATTACTTGAACATGATTGCATGAAATTAAACCAAGTGTTTTCTTATCAGCTTTCTGGGACAGTGCTATAAAATTATGTTGTAAAGAAAGTCATGTATCTGAAGTGCCCAGACCTGTGCAATTCAAGTTAATTTTTGAAGAAAATTTCTATTTGAAAAATGTAAGTGCCATTTTATTTTATTTTACTTTTTGAGACAGAGTCCCATTTTGTCATTCTTGGTAGAGTGCCTTGGCATCACAGCTCACAGCAACCTCAAACTCTTGGGCTCAAGCAATTCTCTTGTCTCAGCCTTCCAGTAGGTGGGATTACAGGCACCTGCCACAATGCCTGGCCATTTTTTTTTTAGAGATGGGGTCCTGCTCTAGCTCAGGCTTGTCTCGAAATCCTGAGCTCAGGCAATCCACCCACCTCCACCTCCCAGAATGCTGGCATTACAGATGTGAGCCACCACGCCCAGCCCATAAATGCCTCTTTAAATACTATGCCATGGGTAAAATAAAAGTTTATAAAAACCTTATTTTAAACTTTTAAAAATTATTACTTTATGACAAAGAACCAGACATATAGATTGTTGCAAAATATAGTGGTCCATCTGCTTAATGGATTTATATCATGTTTACACTAAATTCCAAATTAGCCTTTTAAATAAATATAAGAAATAGCAGACAGAAACAGAAATGATTGCCAGACTCTAAATAGTGTTCGGTAGTCTTCTAAAAGCAACTAGAAGCTAGACTGGGATTTAATGGAGAAAAGACAGGATTCAGATCTAAGATTAGAGAATCAAATGAACATGGAACGAAGCAATGACTCCAGTGGAAATAGTGCCTGAGTACGTGAAGTACAGGGCACAGGCCATAGTGCCTGAGTATGTGAAGTACAGTGCACAGGCCCTACCAGGGAAACAGCCCCTACTGTGAGTGGACTCAGAAGGAAAGTGATAAAATGGAGTAGGTCACACAATTTTTTGAAAATTAAGAAATATGTTACATATATACATTTTTAAATATTAATAAAATGATAGTTTAAAACACAATGGGCAGGACATAAAATGCATTACACAGGTTTAAATCTGCCCATCGATCCATGAATGGATCAATAAATTGTGGTATATGTACACCACGGAATACTATGCAGCCCTAAAGAAGGATGGAGACTTTACCTCCTTCATGTTTACATGGATAGAGCTGGAAAACATTCTTCTTAGCAAAGTATCTCAAAAATGAAAGAAAAAGTATACAATGTACTCAGCCCTACTATGAAACTAATTTATAGCTTTCATAGGAAAGCTATAACCCAATTATAGCCCAAGAATATGGAGTAAGGGGAGAGGGAGAGGAGGGGAGGGGAGGGGGGAGGGTGGGTAGAGGGAGGGTGATTGGTGGGATCACGCCTATGGTTCATCTTATAAGGGTACATGTGAATCTCTCTAAATGTAGAATATAAATGTCTTAACACAATAACCAAGACAACGACATGAAGGCTGTGTTAACCAGTTTGTAGAAAATATTTCAAATTGTATGTAAAAACAGTACACTGTACCCCATGACCATATTAATGTACATATCTATGACTTAATAAAAAAAAAGAAAGAAAAAAAACCAAAATCTACCTGAATTATAGAAATAACATAATATTCTATGTAAAAAGTGAACTTTTACAAATAAAGATTTAAAATAAATAAATAAATAAATCTGCCTTTGATACCTGTGTGAAGCATCAGATTCAAACACACATAAAGAAGATTACTATATCAAGTACCATGTTATTACTATTTCTAATACTGTGTTTTAATACACAATAAATGTTGTAAGCCTAGATATACCATATATTCAGTATTTGGGGGAAAAAAAAGCCTAGTTAGATAGCTGCTGTGGTAGAAAAAATAAGTTTTCAATTTACTTATATATATGGGGATTATAATACAAATTTTCCATTGACTTCTGGAAAAAATAAAACTCATAATTGGGGCAAGTGTCTAAGACCCTGAATAATCATCTCCATGAGTGAATATTAATATTATAAAATAATAAGACACCATTGGGAAAATTGTCTTTTAAAGGAAAAACGAGGTATATATAAAATATCTTAAAGGTTCTAATTTAAAGATTGAAATGTATTAACTATTTTTTCAATGAAATTTAGATGATTTTTTAAATTTAGAAATAAACATAGAACTGCCTACAGAATCATAAAACTAGTATGCACTTTGCAATATGCATAAGGAACATTTAGATTAGAAAAAATATATTTTTCTCTTTATTCTATTTAAAACCAATTAGTCGACACTAAGTTGAAAAGAGATAACCTCATTAAATATATGTAAATAAAACCTTTTGAGGGGACTGCACGACCTCTGCTCTTACCAACGTGTCAATGTGATGAATGGGGTTACCCATCCTCGTACTTGTGCCACCATCACTTATGGACTAAGTTCTCTGTGGTCTGCAAGGTTATTTAACAGACAAACTATTTTGTTCTTTTTCAACTTAAAACTTTTCTATCTAGATGGGCGACACCTGTGGCTCAGTGAGTAGGGCGCCAGCCCCATACATGGAGGGTGGCGGGCTACAACCAGGCCCTGGCCAAATTGCAACAAAAAAATAGCAGGGCGTTGTGGTGGGCGCCTGTAGTCCCAGGTACTCAGGAGACTGAGGCCAGAGACTCGCCTAAGCCCAGGAGTTGGAAGTTGCTGTGAGCTGTGTGACGACATGACACTCTACCAAGGACAATATAGTAAGATTCTGTCTCTACAAAAAAAAAAAAAAAAAAGAACTTTTCTAACTAGAGAAATATATTACTTTATAAGTTCATATACAATTGCATATACAACGCCAGTCAGCAAGCAGCTGGCTCAAAAATAATTGAGAATTCATTTATTCCTTCAATAATAAGCAATATATATTTTAGAATGAAGTCTATCTTCTCTCACATTTTCATTTGTTCAACATGTATTACTCATAGCATTTGTTACACTAAAATATTTAGGAATCAGTCAAAATACAGACAAATAGGTCTTAGTAGATTCTGTAAGAATCCTTCTGATCAAAAGGTCTTTTCCTTTATTAAAGTGATTAAAAGTTCGACTTCATTTCATTTATTTTTATTGTGGGTATTGTAATGAATGTTTTCCATATCTCTCTCCTGAAGTTGTTCCAAGTATTGTCACATTCAGATTAAAAATTTACCTGCTATCTACCTTATGTGTATTAAGGTCTAATGTTGAAATTAAGTTTATAGGATCATCAAATTTTGATTCATGAAATAACCTGAGGGAATAAAGACTTCATTATAATGAAGTGGTGGAGTGATTACTTAAATGTTCTTAGCCATGAGGGGAAAAAATCATTTTAACAGAAAAGAGATTCTGCCGAGATACAGGAGGGAATGAAGACGGACAAGAATGTGCTGTTCTGTTTCTCAGTTCTGAATGTAAATGTACTTCTTCATGGACAGCTGTGACCAGAATGATGACCACGCTCAGTGAAAAATATATATAAAGAGATATACTTTGAGAGATGGAGAACAACAAAGAAATCTGAATGGAAAAGATCAGGAGGGACCATAGACCTGGATACGTTTCACCTAGGAAGGCCTCCACTGTACGAATATTTTCTGAAAGTCCCATCATTTTTATAGCAGGGCTACTTAGGTAGAATGTTGAAGTCATAGAAAAACTAAAACTAGGAAAAAGATTTTCAACTATAGTCCAGGATTTAAAAAAAAAAAAGCATTTCTCACAGCTTTAAAAAGAATTTAAAATTACTTACCAAGTGAAAGGAAATAGCCTAAGAGGTAATTTACCATCCCAGGTGTAAATATTTTCAGTGTTATAAGTACTATCCAAGGCCTGTGCTAGATAAGGATTTACGATGTGCTTACAGGGGCTCAACACTACAGCCAAATAAGAGACCTGACCTCACTCCCACTGTGAATTACACGTGATCAAAATTGAATAACTTCTATTAATGCAGAGTGACTTAGGTGGTTCAATTTCAGTCCATTTTATTAGTTTATAAAATGGATGAAAAGTATTTGTGATAAAAATCAGAAAGCAAATTCCCCCCCCCCCGACAGTAACACAGTATCAAATTTTTAGAAATGCTTTTTTCTATTGGCACACTGAACATTTCCATGTCTCTGAAGATGAGCAATTTGATTAGAAAAAAAGAAGATGTCCAGGTGCAGAAATCTAAAACCATTTCTCAGCACCACTTAGTAAACATCCCTCAGTAAAAAAAAAAAGAGAGAGAGAGAGAGAAATTACTTGCAAAGTAAAGAACACCTAAACACCCATCAGGAAAACTCATTGAAGTTCTGCACAAAACTTTTTGTTGGCTCACAAACCAGTATCTAATAATACTATCAATTATGTGCTATCATGGTTTATTTTTATGATGATACCAGGAAAACATACTTGATCTCTGTGTGTGACTGTGGCTGAGGACTTCAACAGTAGCCAGTAGTCATTAAGACATTGCATAAATTTGAAATGATGGCTGACTACAGGAACAATTTCGATAGACTTATATGGTTTTTGAATTCTTGAGAGTTCTGGGTGGCCCAAAGTTTTTGTTCAAAAATTTCTTCTTTTCAAAAGTTTACTTTTATAGCTTCTATTTTGTCCATAATATTAGGTCTCTACTAAGAAGAATGTGCTCCAAGAAGAATGGAGAAGCAAGAATCCTAACAAATACAAACAAGGTAACCTAATTCTTTGTACCCTCCATGAACCTGAAACAAGAAAAATAAGTAAAAATAAAAACAAAGTAGTATTCAGTTTAAAACAAGATTTAGATCGCTATGAAGTGGTTGTTGAAATGTGCAAATTAGCACATGTGAGTGGGGATTTTATAGTTAACATATGATATAATGTAGAGTTCTATAGACTGCTGTGTTCTCATAGCACTGGACCATTGGCAAACTAGTGGACTACTTTGCCTCCATTACCTCATTAGAAAGCATTCAGAAACCCTTAATTCCTTTGAGTTTTGAGTCTAAGCAAGAACGCTGGAAAAAATCAATGGATTCAGGTGACCTGCAGAGCACAATTGTTTTATGTATATTGTCTTGGCTTTGTTTACTGCAAAGCCAAAATATGTTAAGTGAAATTGCTGTTACACTCACAGTATATGCACTCAATGTCAGTGTACAGGGAGACTTTGGAAGGCCTTCTTTCCCCCCAAAACAACACAGCTGTGGATGTCTGAGAAAAATACCTTTCAGTTTTCAAAGGTATATTCCATACACAATGGCTTTATTCTTTAGTGAAACCTATAATATTTAGAATGGTTGAAATTTGGTTCTTATTAAAGATATTTAATAATATCTTTACTTATTTTCTTATCCTGTTTTCCCTTCTCCCTGGTCAAGTCAATCAGTATATTTACTAATTTACTAATATACTAATATACCAATTGGTATATTTACTAATTTACTAACTTGCTAATATACCAATTGACTTGCCCAGGGAAAGGGGAAAACAGGATAAGGAAACAGGTAAAGATATTTACCATATTAAATATCTTTAATAAGAATCAAATTTCAACCACGTTAAATATTATAGGTAATAGTAATATTATTACTAATTTACTAATAGACCAATTGACTTGACCAGGGAGAGGGGAAAACAGGATAAACTTGGGAATACAGAGGAGCTTGGGTCAAAATCAGCACATACAATGTGAACAAAGGACTGAAGTCAATAGCTCGTCAACCTTTGTGCTCACCGAGTCCAGGAGGAGGAGGCTACAGCAGAATTATCACTGTGATTTACTGACTGAATATCCGTAAAAGTATTTGGGAGCACAATACAAGTCCATTTTGAGATTATCGAGAAAATAGATTTTAATCCATCGACCAGAGGTTGTTAGCATCTGTGGTGACGGCACAAATGAGACAGAGCAAGGAAAGGCATCAGAAGACACAACACAGGCAACGAGAATCAGCTGTGAATAGAGAAGTTTATGAAATCTTCCAGATGACAGAGGAAGAAAAAGACCTTAAATAAAAAGAAGGAAAGATGAAAGATGGGTGATGCTAAGTGGTCGTTTACAGTAGTGCTTTCCAAACTAGCTGGGGTTTAAAAAATGAAAAAAAATTGTCGTTGACTTTATAAATGTTCAATCTGTTGTAGACCAATGTTTTTATAAAATGCAATAAAAAATGAATCACTATAGCCAGGGGCTACTTCTAGCCATGATGGAGTGACGGGGTCTAAACTTATCTGTTCACTGCAAACAAAAACAGAAATGGGAATCAATTCCAGACATTGGACACCATACAGAGCAGGGGGGACTGGAAAAGGCAGCGGGGTCTTGGAAAAGTCTCGGGTTTCTATGTGGAGGCACAATCTCTGCGGGAAGTGTGGTCAGTGGCGGGCAGCAGCCTCACCGCACCGAGGAGGCGGGGGTCACTCTGGGGAAGGAAAAAATAGTTAGGAACTGCAGGCTAGTCTTTTGTAAAGGAGAAGCTGCACAGAAAAAAATGCAATAAATCCAAAGCACAGGAGGACAAGAAATACATATCATTGTACATCAGAATCAAGTTACTAAACTCCAGTGATAAAGAGAAGGATCTTTAAAGACATCTTGCACAAAGCAACAAATTTATACCACAAACTTTTTGTAAGGAACTTTTTAAACCAGAAAAAAATAAAGTGACATTTTAACATGTTGCAAAGAAGAAAGAAAACTCTCTCATCTTAAATATTTCTATAGTCAATGAAATAGTTCCAAAATGTGAAGCCACTTTCCTATTTTTAAAAATGAAAATCCCCTGACGAGTGCCCTTTCGCCAGAAGACATGTTCAAGTATCTCAGATAAAAGGAAAATGACAAGAGGGAAAACTTGATTTAGAGAAAGGAATGAAATTTGGGAGACAGGATGAATATGGGGGTAAATAAAACACAAAATACGTGAGTACAAAAATTATGTCCTCATTTTTAAATGATTGTAAATAAGTTTCTGTTTGAAGTAAACGTGATACTAATATCATTAGGCCTCTACTAATATAGAATTAAACATTATACAAAAAGACTAGAGGGGAGCACAGAAGTGCTTGCCACACAGTAATCATAAAAATATGAAATGGTATAATATTACTGGAAAGAAAACTCTGATAAGCGGAAAAGCTCATCATAAATCTTGGAATAGACCCTGAAAGTTATCAGGCAATTGTATGGCTAAATAGCCATTAGAAAAATTAAAAAACTGTTTTCAAACTCTTAGAAATAAGGTGAGAAAATAAGGAAAGGAACAAAAATCAGATGAGACCAATATAACACAACAGCAAGAATTTAGACTTAAACCCATTTATACAGGTGAAAAAGCTAACTATGAAAGGTCTAACCATTCCAAATAAAACCAAAGATTGTAAGACTGAGGCGATGCCTGTGGCTCGAAGGAGTAGGGCACCCGCCCCATATGCCAGAGGTGGCAGGTTCAAAACCAGCCATGGCGAAAAATTGCAAAAAAAGAAAAAAAATTGTAAGACTGGAAGAAAGCAAATCCACAATATCTCACTTAAAATATTTATTGCAGATTGATTAAAATTAAAAGAATAGAATTAGATGTAGTGTGAGAACCCTAATCTCAAGAAAGAAAGAACTATATAGTGGCACAGAAAATAGACTTCAGAATAAGAAACATTATCAAAGTAACAATGAAATCTTTTATGATCAAAGATGAAAACTTTTATGATCAAAGTTATCAGGCAGTTGTATAGCTTTCAAAAATGAAAACTTTTATGATCAAAGGGGTGCAATTAATCAGGAATACATAAGATTTTAAATATGAGGACGGCCACTGTGGCTCAAGGAGTAGGGTGTGACCCCATATACAGTAGGTGGTGGGTTCAAACCTGACCCCAGCCAAAATCTGCAAAAAAAAAAAAAAAAAAACAAAGATCTTAAATATGCAGAGATGAATGTAGAAACGAAGTTTTAAAAATATAGGAAGCAAAACAGACAAATGAAAGTGGAAAAAGAGCCAGGTGCAATGGTTCATGCCTGTAATTGAGCAGTTGGGAGGCCAAGGTGGGTGGATTGCCTGAGATCACAGGTTGTAGACCAGCCAGAGCCAGAGAGAGACCTTGTCTCTAAAAATAGCCAGGCATTGTGGTGGGTGGGTGCCTGTAGTCCCAGCTACGTGGGATGCTGAACCCAAGAGTTAGAGGTTGCTATGAGCTATGATGCCAGGGCACTCTACCAAGGGCAACAAAGTGAGACTGTGCCTCAAAAAATAAAGAAATAAACAATTAAATAAAGAATTAAATAAAGAAATTCACAATTACAGTAGAGATTTCAAGCTCCCATCTCCATAATTGTCAGAAAAAGTAGACTGAAAATTAGTGAGGATAAAAACAATCTTATGTGGGGTGGTACTTGGGGCTCAAAGGACTAGGGTACCGGCCCCCTATGCTGGAGGTGGTGGGTTCAAACACAGCCCTGGCCAAAAACTGCAAAAACAAAAAGAAATCTTATGTAGCAAGACCAGCCCACTTCAAATTGATAGAGGACATTTGAACCAAGAAACAAAAGAATGAAAAGAATGTATGTATATTCTTTTCAAGAACACATGAAAAATTTTCGGATAGACTATATGCTAAGAAATTGATCAAATAACAAAAGATTGAAATTATATAGAAAATTTATGGTCACAATGGAATTGATTTTAAAATTGAAACAAAAGAATCTGGAAAATCCCCTAGCATTTGAATCTTAAACATCTACACAATTTGAAAACAATAAATCAGAGAATATGAAGAGACATTGGAATAACAAATAATGACACTAATTTGCATCAAGATATAAGAATAGCTAAATCAAGATAGGAAAAAAATTATAGTTTTAAATATTTTGCTAGAAAAAAAAAGAGAAAATTATTGGTCTAAGTTTCTACCTTTCAAAGCGACAAGAAGAAAAGTAAACTCAAATTAGTCAGGAAGAAATGATAAACGTGGAAGTAGAAATAATAGTACAGGAGGAAAAATAAAGAACAATGAAATAAATAACAAGCTCTTTTATTAAAAATTCAATAAGATTTGTAATCTTTTAATTATCATGACTGAGAATGATATGACATAAAATTAAAAATTCCAGAAATTAATATTGCTTTTAATATTTAAAAAATATTAAAGCAATAATTAGAGGATATTATGTAAAATTATAAGCAAATATAGTTGAAAATTAGATTAAAGACATATTGTTGGAAGATAAAAATGCAAAAGCAAAATCTATTTTAAAAATCTACTCTCAAGAGCTTTTTAAGCAATAAAAAACCTGAGTACACTAATATCTATTTTTAAGTTAAATTCATAATTTAAAGCTTTTTTTTAACAGAGAAAAGCCCAAAATCCATATAGCTACACTAGTGAATTCTCTCAGACGTTTAAGACAAACATTGAAAGTAATATTAACTATGCAGAAACACTTTCAAATGTATAAAAGCTGAGAACAGGTTCCAATTCTTTTAATAAACAAAGCTAGCATAACACTAAAATCAAATGAGCAATATATGTACTATAAGACAAATACAGAAAAATATCTCTCATGAACATGGTCATAAGTCCTTTATGAAATAATGGCAAATGTCTGTGTCTGTCCATGTCTGTGGATATTTATACTTGGTACCATGATGTACTCTCAGAAGGCAAGGTTGGTTTAAGATTGGAAAATTAATTAACATAATCCAATATAATAGAAAAAAAGAGAAATATGTGATATCTTAATTAACGCTGGAAAGTTGCTTTACAAAATATTCTACTTACATATAATAAAAACAACCAGTAATCCAGAAGGGATGATCCATACCCTGATAAAGCCTATCTATGTAAAATTTATAGCTACCATCCATCATACTTTATGATGAAATACTAAATAAAAAATAAGCCAAGTGTGTTGCTCTCACCACTCTCCTTGACATAGGAAACTGTCAGGATAAAGAATTACAGGTACAGATTAGAAACAGGAAGTAGAACTATAGGAAATTTAAAATTATGTATATTTCTATTAGAAATAATGTCCTTTGATAAGTTTCTCAGGCTATGAAGTCAATTGATATTAGATGATCAAACCTCCCATGCACTAGCAACAAAAGATTGGGAATTGAAATAAAAAATATATGTAGCATCAAAATATATAAAATACTGAATGATACATTTTACAAAAGTCCAGAAAGTAGAAGGGAAGAGGAGAGAGAGAGGAAGGGAAGGGAATATGGGAGGAGGGAGGGTTTTGGAGGAACCTCACCTAAGGTACATGATGCAATGGTACATTTCAAAACTATTAAGAAATGAGTATAATTGTGATGGATCTGTTACTTAGTTCAATGTAAATGTTTCACATTGTATATTGAAGCAGTACCCTAAACCCCATAAATGCATCAATGTACAAATTTATGATTTAATAAAAAATAATAAAAATTAAAAAGAAGTTAGGCATGATCAGTGCTCTGTAAATCTGTAAAATCTTGCTAATAAAAACTAAATATGGCCTGCATAAATAATGAGATACGTAATGTTCATCACCCAGAAACTCAATCTTGTTCAAGTGTCAATTCTCCTAAATGATCTGCAGGGTTAACAAATCCCCATCTAAATCCCAGAAGTCTTTTACAGAAATGAGAGATCTGATTCAAAAATTTATACAGAAAAAAAAAATTTATACAGAAATTCAAGGGATCTAGAAGAGCCAAAATGAATTTTTTAAGTAGGAATAAATTCAGAGAGCTTTCACTGATGGATTTCAAGAGTTTCAGGAACGGTACAATATTGGAGTCTGATAATGGAATAAAGAAAGATGTATAAATCAATGGAGCAGATGGAGAGTGCAGAGAAAGACCCACATGTAAATGCTAAATTGATAATTGATTTTGACAAAGTGCCAGTAAAGAAACCACTACCTTTTCGATAAATGATGCTGAAATAGCTGCCTATCCATGTAGACAAAAAAGCAAATATCAATCTTTACATCACAACACACTCATTGACTTGGAATGGATCATAAACCTCTATTAAAACCAAAACTCTTCAACTTCTGGAAAAAGAGAGATATTTCCCAATTAAACATAAGATATTATTTAGATTGATCTTTAAAAAAAGCATAGCCCATAAAATAAAAGTAAGTCAAACTTCTCTTCTCTGAAACATAGCATTAGGACAATAAAAAGTCAAACCTTCAACTGGAAAGAAAAAATATTTCTACTACATATCCACGATATTCCTAACAGAGAAATGGTATCTCTTTATCTCTACATCTATCATCTATTTATCTCTGTGTCATTATAACTCTGTATCTATATAACAAAAACTAGCATATTAAAAGTAAGAAGTCAAATCCCAAATGAGAAAAGAATTAAAGAAATGCTTTACCTAAGACAGCAAATCAGCACACAAAAAGTTGTTCGGTATCATTATTCATCAAGAAAACACATTAAACTCACAATAAGAAGTCACTGTAACTATACACTCAATACAGCATCAAAAAGTAAAACACTTATAATACAGAGTGAAGGAACTGGACTGGCCAGGACCTTCATATATCACCGTGTTTGGAAAAAAATAGCTTCAAGCTTTCTTAAAAGTAAATATTTTCTATATAATGCAGGAATTCAAATCTTAAGAATTTACCCCAGGGAAATTAAAATAAATGTCTGTTTTATACACTTGCACACTAAAATTCACACTTATTCATAGCTTCGTAGTAGAAACAATCCCAATATCTAGCAACTGGCTAATAAATAACCACGTTGTGTGGTATCCATACAATTGAATACTACTCAGGAAGAAGGAATAAACTACTGCCAGACGCAGCCGTGTGGATGAACAGCAAATATGCCGAGGGAAAGACCCCACAGGGAAAGACTACACTTCGTATGTTTCCATTTGCCTGACACTCCAGATGAACAGGGACCGGAAGCAGGTGTTCCCTGGGGAGAGAGGGTGAGGATGTTCGGACACAAGGGAACCTTCTGTCATTATAAACATCCAGAGCTTCATCATGGCGCTAGTCGTAACATGTACATATTTACTTTTTATTGTATTTGATTTATTCCCATGTCAGCAATGAAAGACTGGTAATTGCTACTGACCCAATTGTCAGTAAGTGGGTAAGAAAGGAGCTATATGAACAATTACCCACAAATTTGGAATAGATAAAATGGGATTCATACTACTGAAACTCACACAAGGAGAAAGAGCTAGTCAGAATGAGCTTCTATCTATCAGAGATATTGAAACAAAATCAATATCCAGCTGCAAAAGAGAGCACCAAACCCCGCTTTAATTGTGAATTCTACCAAACATTTGAGGAAAGACTGAAGCTAGTTGTGACCTCAACAATTAATAACACAGAAAGAAAGTGGAAGAAAACAGTGAACTCCGGATGGGAGCTAAAAAAAAATAACTCACGCATCTTTATGTTTGTGTGACCCACGTCTTTATGTCCTGAAATAGCAGATATATCATGAGGCTAAGACATTTACTGAAGTTTTAATATTGCCTCTTTATATATGGAAAAACACACAATAAGCTACTCAGAATCTTCCATATATACGTTATTTCCTTGATCCTTGTGTTAAAGCTATGAAATGCTATAATTTCAATTCTAAATAAGAGACATAAGTATTCAGGGATTCATTCAAGGTTGAGCTATTAAGGATTGGATAAACTCCATCGCTTGATCTCAGAGTCTAGTCACTTTTCATTATTCAAAATAGTCATTATGCTCATATTCAAATGCACATATGCATTCAGAAGTAACTCTTAAGGAATATGTCTATAGGCCTCAGAGTATGAAAATAGATTAAATTCCTTAGCTGAATGTGCAGAAGCTCAAGATCTCTAGATTTCCTAAATTTACCAATTAATTGTTTCCAAAAAGGGTATTTATTTGTCTAAAATCCTCCCATAAGGTTTTTCAGTTTATTTTTTTGCCTGTTATTTTTTTAATCTAAATTACTCAAAACAAATAGATAAACAAAACCACACTACCCCAATCACGGTGACCTGACTCTCCCCTTTCCTGACGTCTCTCCACCACTCCCCCCCTCCTGAAGCCTTCATCCCTGGCTTCTCAGCAGCTAAAGGAACATATCACTAACCCCAAGACTCTCCTTTCATGACTTGTTTCAAGATAATAATTCAACAAAGAATTATTGATTACGGACTATTTTAAGGTGCCCATTTGGGCAAAACCTGTACTTTTTATTTGTATGGTCATTTCCCCTTTTATCATCCCAAATCTACGTATCGAACCATTAATCCACACCTTTACAACTGAAGAAGGAAGAACTCTTCAGTAGGTAGCTCAGTAAAAACTTTGCCATGTTTTTGTCAACTAATAAATGCAACCAAGTGCCTGCCATAAATCTCATTTTGTTTTACTACTTCTCGGTGGCCTTATACAGGGGATTCCACTCTGGGTATTTCATAGGGCTTTAAAAATATTTGTTTCTAGTTTTAAAAAATGCTCTTTCCTATTTGCCTCCTGTTAGTTTCCTCTTCTCTTGTTTCTTTTCTCCCATTTCTCTCTTTCCTCCTTCTCCTCTTCATTTTCCCCTTTCTTGTCATGTTTTCTGTAACTTCTCCATGCCTGCACCAGTTGCAAACAGTGTTTTATGAGGTGGTTGTTAATTCTCAGCAGTGAAAGCAACACTAGAGAGATTGCTAAACTTGCTCCAATGTTATCCCACTTTCTCTGCAGAGGGTACTTTCATGTCTCTGAGTGCTCTGCATTTATTAATAAAAAGTCAGGACTGAAGATACTAATAAAAAATACATTGTATTGAAAACATTGCATTAAATTGTTAAGAAGTCAACATACTTGGTAAATAAAGATATGAAAATACAATTAAAATTATTTGTCAGTGGGTTATTGTATATTAAAACAAGATAGGCATAAAAAATTTACCTAGGAGCATGTGTTACAGCTACTTTGAAACCAACCTTCATAGTTTCTTGCAAAACCAAATATAATCTTACCTTTTAAACCCAGCTATCATAATCTTAAGTATTCAGCTGACTTTAAAAGGTACATTGTATAAAAACTTACATATAAATCATTACAGCGCAGTTATCCGTAATCACCAAAACCTAGAAGCAGCCAAGATGTCTTTTGGTAACTAAAAAAAAATTTTTTTTTTAAATTTTAATACATGCATACGATAGTACTCATCAGTCAAAATAACGAACTATTAAGCCATGAAGATACATGAATGTTTAAGTACATGCTGTTAATTAAAAGAAGCCAGTCAAAAGCGATGTGTTATAAGAGTTCAATTATATAACACTTGGGGAAATGAAAAACTACGGAGGAAGAAAAATGATCAGTCGTTGCCAGGGAGGCACAGAAGGAGGGACAGAGTTGACTAGAGGAAACAGAGGATTTGGTTTATGCTGCCAGAGAACATCAAAGGGCAAAAGGCGAGCCCTAACGCACGCCAGCTTTGATGTATGTGAGCCCGAGGCTGTACACTCACACACAAACACGTATCTCACTGTACTATAAATACATATAATATAAAAATGTTGGTGCAATTGTTTACAGATATGCGAAAGTCAAAGGCTAGAATGATGTATGCAATAGTGGATTAGAACTGGAACATCGATGTGAATTCATAACAGATGATTACACATGGAAGTATTTACAGACACGTGTTTATGAACATATTTTACACGCAAATATTCCCTTACTCTGTCAGCTGAAAGGAACAGGAAGCAGTAAGACTCCAGTAGCCATGAGGACACCTCACAGTCTGACGTGGTTTTCTAACCCAAATCTCCGGTTAAAGAAACCAGAGGTGCTGGGGAAAACAGCTGATTAAGAGTGGGGCAGGGAATATACACTCAGATTTGAGGATATTATACTGACAGAAAGTTCGGAAGCACTCCAAAAAACAAAACTCCTAGTGGCTGAAGCTGGAATGATTTGGCAAACAATACATACATAAAATATATATGCACATACAAAAATGCATACATGCATATATACAAACATACCTACATATCAATTCAAGTTAAAAATAAAGTAGTATGGTTATAACTCAGAGTATATAATATATATAAGTCCACACAAATACTAATAAATGGAGAAATAATTAAAGAATTGGTTGTGAGAGAAACTAACACGAGGAGGAGAAGAATTTCGAGGAATTTGTATAGAAATTCTGCCCTTCAAAGAGAATGACTGCCAATTCCTGAGTTCAGGCTATGGCTAGTGACTCCCTTGCAAAGAGTGGAATAATGTGAGTGAGAGGTGAGAAAAAAGTAACCTTATTGTTACACGCCCTTGCTCAGGCGGCTGAGCCCACGTTCACGTCGCGTGGGTAGGATGCGACTCTCCTGCTTGCACTTTGCCTGGGTGGTCTTTCTCCCAATACTGACAGCCACAGTAAAAAAAATAAAAATAAAAAAAAATAAAACAAATCTCAACAAAGAGACATTCTATGCATGAAATATCTGGCTGATGGTTTTTAAAACAGTGAATATCGTAAAAAACAAGGGAAGTCTAAGAAGATGTCACAGCCAGGAAGGGGCTCAGAGGACACGATGACCAAATGTCATGTGACTCCTGAAGGTGCTTCTGCAATAGAAAATAGCATTAGGTAAAACTAAGTAAATCTGAAAAAGAAAGTGGGAACGTTATTTCATAGTAATGCATCAGTATTGGTTCATTATGATGAATGTGTCATAGTAATATAAAATAGTAATGATAAAGGACATCTCGTGTAAGGTTTGGGGGAAAACTTTGTTCAAATAAAGCCTTCCCACAACACCCATAAACCCAGCAAGTGCTCAGGTGAATTGGAAAGGACACGGCCAACTGTGGGGAAATGTCCTGGAATACAGTCTGTCTCCAGACTTTTAGAGTGACCCACATAGTGTACATCTTCTCAATTTTTCTATGAATTAAATCTGTTCTAAAAAATAAAGTTTGTCTTTTAAAGAGTCTTTCAAACATGTTCAGGTAGATCTAAGCCTTGGGATTGTCCCATGAAGTTGATAATTTATGGACGATTACTTGGTTTTCCTTTCCTTTCCTTAAATTGATCTACTTTGTCCTTGTTTCTTCCATTATATTTAACAATTCTAGACTTCTCTAACCATCATTTTATGATCATTATTATTTTGTATTAGAATTATTAATATTTGCTTGACAGGTAAAGAATGATTGTCTTTCATTAGTATGGCCTTAAGTTCTTCTGCATGTAATGAGTGCTCAGATGTCAGGTGATCACTTAATAAATAGTGGGAGAAACTTATGACCAAGAGTAGCAGTCATTTATTCAGTCATGAATACAGTTTACCACTAGGTATAGATTTTTATCTAGCTAAGTTCTTTGAAACTGGCTTATAGACATAGATATAGATGTGATTGCTGTGCAGGGAAGACTAGTGAAGTTCCATTTGTGTGTAGAACATGGTCCACTACTCACTGAGAGACAGGTTATTATCTTATTTCAGAAATGTATTTGAGTGCCTATGGAGTACTTCTCTTCCTTCAAGGGCTGTAACACAAGTGCTCTGTTTTCTTACAGAGTTGCTATAGAAACTATGTATTGGATAGTAAATTTGAAAACTCATAAACCCTTTTGGAGACACAAAGATTAGAAATTGTGTTTGGTTTATTTAGGCATATCAATTGTATTCCTGAAAAAGAATCAAATGCTCTTTAATCAAGTAAGTGATGTTTCTTATGCCACTATTTTTTTTTCTTTTGTGCATTTCCTTACCTAGAGTAACAAAAATGCAATAAGTGGTTAATGGATGAAGAAAATAATCTTAATGTGGATAAAATCTAAAGATTTACAAATAAATACAAGTGTACAGATAGGTATATACATGTCATATGTATGCATATAAGTTTTAAAAAACTGTAATTAATTACAATTCAAAGTTGTAATTAATAATTGTACAAAATTTTGCTACACAGTGTACCTATGAAGGTGAGAGGATAAACTCCATGAATAATTGAAGCTCAGTATTGAACTATTGTGCAACACATATTCCTAATGTTGAAATAACTAGTTACATTGTTTTTCTGTCTCTGTATTTTTGTCTTCCTATAAAGTAACAATGAATATATAAAGCGTCAAGATATGTGAATTTAATTTTACAGCTGACAAATGTGAGATTATAATGGTTGCAGCATTCTGTTTTTTATAGAATTTCCTATTCCTTCGAAGTTAATAGCTCTCTTTTAAATGCCTATTTCTAATTCAAAACACAAAGATCAGGCGTACATTGCCTGAGTGAAAAGCGGGTAACATAACATAATTACCTGGTGAAATCAAGGCCTGCTTTTGTTAGAGAAAAGGGTAATTTTATGCCTTTAAGGCAGGTTCCCTCAATACCACTGAGGAGAATTAAAATGGTCAGCGCCATAGAAGAATAATAAGAGAAGGACACCCTAAAATGTTATTAACATTTCTATAAGAAGAAAAACCTAAAAATAGTTTATTAAAGGTGAGAAATCAAACTGTGGATATAGGCAATTATAGATTCATTTATTAAATGTGTATTAGTTAGAGAATTGTCGTTAGTCCCCAACCAAATTAGTTCACGGGTCTCAGGGTACCACAGTACTGGGGCAGATCGTGAATCCAGAGTCCATTAACTATAATTACTTTAAAGGTAGAGCTATCTTATTTGTGTCTATGTACCCCAGAATGAGACACACTGCTTGACATCTAATACCTGCTAAATAAGTGTACATGGATATTTCGTATGAAAAAATAGATCATAACTTGAGATTTGGGGAATACCACTCAAACCTTTCAAAGTTTTATTTTCAGGAGAGTTATACTTGAGGGAAAAGTAACATTCATTTCCTTGTCCCTTGATGTCTCAGTATTGAAAATGTAAAAGAAACGCTCTCCCCAAATTTAGCCTCTTGGCCAACTGAGTCTTTAAGCTGAAGGGGGAATTGAGGAAATCACAGAAGCAAGAAAGTGTCTCTGACCCTCTCCTGACCTCCTTTCTCCTGCTTCCCTTTCTGTTCTGTTCTCAATCAGATCATAGAAACTAGAATTCCCATCGCTCAAAAGAAGCCACAAAACCCAAGAAGGTCACCCTCGGAACACCTCCCTCCTCCCCTGAAGATGAGCTGTGAAAGGCATCCTATTCTACAGCTGGAGTGAGAAGTGTCACGCAGGTACCCAGAAGGGACCTGGACAGACAGCCGCACTGAGTTCCTCCAGTCTGTTACCTGTAGGTCACAGTCCCTCTTGTCCAAACGTAGTTCTCTGTGACAATCTACCTCTTTGGCCTGGCTTAGCATAAAAGCACATAGCTTTTCTTAGGGCTTTGTAGGTTTCCAGGTCACATATGTATTTTATTAAA
This sequence comes from Otolemur garnettii, assembly GCF_000181295.1. Classification (NCBI taxonomy): domain Eukaryota; kingdom Metazoa; phylum Chordata; class Mammalia; order Primates; family Galagidae; genus Otolemur; species Otolemur garnettii. Next base: position 12,434,562 of record NW_003852425.1, on the reverse strand, counting down.
TAGATTCCTATGCTTCTTTCATGTTAAATACTCTCTTCTTGTAGGGTTTTTGGCCATGAAGTTGGCAATGAGTGGAGAAAAGGTGATATTTGCTCTTCCCAAGAGTAACTGGGCATCACCAAATAATATGGCAGGCTTCTGATAAACTGTTTTCCTTTCCTTTTATTCTGTATTATCATTAAAATAGATTCAAGCTATTTTCTATTTTTAGACAATTATAAATGCTGAATTTTTTATTTTGATAAATCTTTTTTGGTGACCCCTACAAACAAGTGAACTAAGAGACTATAGGCCTCTTTGTGGGAAAAGGGAGTAATCAGTTACGTCTGTGAGATCCTCTGAGCCAAGTAACAATTATAATGTCTGGCAAAGGCTGGGTCATGGATCAAAAGTCTGAAAATGGCATGGGATATTATGAAAAAATCATTTTTGTGAACAGTCTCAGGCCGTCTGAATCAAAATTTCTATGAAAGTGAGGCCTGGGAAGCTGTGTAAAGACCCCAGGGGGTTAACTAAGTACATTAAAGTTTGAGGAGCTTGAACTTGCCAGAGGACCATTGAAGCAGAAGTGCAGGTTTGATTTCACTTCCAGGCTCCCATTCATTTTCCTGGTTAGTAGATTTATCAACAGCTAATTATTTTTGAAAATGTACCATCGAATGGAAATAATTAAAAAGGACCACCAAATATCTACATGAAACAAAAAGTAAATACATAATTAGTTGCCATGGGTCAGGAAGAGAATTTCAACATTTATTGACACTGGAGAATTGGTGACTATAAAAAAGTTCACTTCTGCTTCCTGGGAAGGACCTCTGATAACACTAGATTCTCATTTATTTTGATAATATGTTAGAAAATTAAGAACGGGTTCATGAACTTATTAACAATCCACACTCATAATAAGAATAAAATAAAAGTTAGAAAAATAAATATGCCTTTTACTGAGCACGCTCGGTATGCCAGGCCTCTACTTAGTCCCCTCTGTTGAGTCACACATGCAAATTTCAAATATACGGGAATGGAGTAATTTTTTATTAAAAATCTCTTTGACATTTCTGGCATTGAAACCAGCATCTGTAAAGTATTATTTCTGCAGGTTCTTCATACAGCAAAGCACGTGTGTTGTCAGTGTGTTTTCAAGGTGGCTCGTGTGTATCACATTCCCCTTTGTAAATTTGTAACAGGCATTACGGGCCCAGCTTCCTCTGCTGTGATTTACTTAGCTGAGCTGCCCAGATATACACGGTTCACAAAGTGAAGGTCTGTGGCCACCCTGCCCCAGGCAGTTCTTATGAGGGCATGTGCTCACTTTGTGTCTCTGTGTCACAGTTTGGTCACTCTTAATATATTTCTAAATTTTCATTATTATTATATCTGTGATCTAGGACCTGTCTCTTCAATGTCACTATTATAAATGTTTTGCAGTGCCTGGGTGCCACCCTTATAAGGTGGGAAACTGAATCTCTGACTATCACCTGTGTTCTCACTGCTCTGAGGATGGACCAGACCCTCATCTTACTCCTACTACTTTTGCCTCAATATTTCCTGAAACTGAAACACAGGAATGTTGAAATTAAGCCAGTTAATAACTCTATAATGACCTCTAAACATTCATATAAAATAAAACATTGAACATCCTACACTTTAAAGCAAAAATTAGAATGATTAAGCTTAGTGAGTAAAGTTTGTCAAAAGCCAAGATAGGCTAAGAGGGACACTTCTTACATCAGAGTTAGCCAAGGTGTAAATTCAAAGGAAAAGTTATTAAAGTAAATTAAACATGCCGTCCAGTAAGCCCACAAATGATAAGAGGGAAAACAGGGTTGCTGCTGAGATGGAGAAAGTTTGAATGGTCTGGATATATCAAACCAGCCACAATATTCCCTAAACCAATGTCTAGTCCTTAGCAAGGCCCTACTCTGTTCAATTCTATGAAAGCTAAGAGAGATGAGAAAGCTTAGGGAAAAAGCTTGAAGCTAATGGAGATTGATTCACGAGGTTTTAGGACAGAAGCCATTTTCATAGCCGCTTGAAGGTGTGGCAGCATGTACTGAGCTGGGAGCGGCAGAGAATTATCCAGAAGTCTGGCTGAGATACTTGATGATTGTGGCTACATTAAGCAACACAATAGCTACATAGACAAAACTGCCTTCCATTAGAAGACGTCATCCAGGACTTCCAGAGCTAGAGGGAAAATGTCAGCACCTGGCTTCAAAGCTTCAAAAGATAGTTACCTCTCTCCTTAGGAGCTAATTCAGCTGGTAACTTTAGGTTAAAGCCAAATGTATTTACCATTGCTCATTTACCATCTGAAAATCCCAGAGAATTATGCTAAATCTACTATGCCTATGACATAGAAATGCAACAAGGATGACAACTGATCTGTTTTGGTTCATTGAATATTTTAAGTTCATTCTGTTCAGAAAAATATAAATACTTCTTTCAAATTATTACTGCTTGTTGATAATGCCCCTGATATCTCCAGAGCTCTGACAGAGGTGTCGAAGGAGGTGAAAGTTGTTCTCATGCCTGCTCACACAATATCCATTAGGCCCATGGATCAGAAGTAATTTTAACTTCCGAGTCTTACTATATAATAAATATACACTTTTCAGGATAAAGTTGCCATTGATACTGCTATCTCTGAAAAACATAGTTAAAACAAATTGAAAACTTCCTAAAAGAGGATTCACCATTCTAGATGCCATTTGGAGTATTTTTGATTCATAGGCAGTCAAATAACCCACATTAAAAGGAATTTGGAAGATATTTGATTCTAATCTTCATGGATAACCTTAAAAGGTACAGGACTTTATTGGAAATAGTGCAGGTGTGGCAAGAAAACTGGAATTAGAAGTGGAGCCTGAAGAAATGACGGAATCACGGCAATCTCATGATAAAACGTGAATGGATGAGAACTTAGTCATGGATAAGCAAATAAAGGTGTTTCTGGAGATGAAGTCTATTCCTCGTCAGCATTTTCATGAATACTGTCTAATGGCAACAAATGATTTATAATATTACATAAACTTAGTTGCAGAATATGAGAGAATTGACTCCAATTTTGAAAGAGGCTCCACTAAGGGAAAAATCCTATCAGCAAAGCATGTTAGAGCAAAATTTACTTGAAAGGATGAGTCAATCGATGGAGCAAAGTTCATTGTTGTCTTACATTATGAAACAGCCACAGCCGTCCCATCAGCTTACAGCGTGGTGTAAATGTAGCTTTTATGCACACTTGGAAACAAAAATATGTGTGAAGCACTTTATTATGATATTCTCAATATTGTCTTGTTCTGGAAACAAGCCTGTGATATCTTCAAGCTATGCCCGTACAATCTTTAAGATTCTGAGAAGTTTTGCAATACAAATACCAGTTGAACTTGTCCTCTAGGCATTTTTTTATCATAATATTGCTGAATACATGTTGACTTTCATTCAAAATTTTCTCACTATCTTTTTGTTTGAGGTAAACACAATTTACAGTATAGTTTGAAATTTTATAAAAGCATCAAACCACAAGAGCTTAGCAGAATATAAGAGGTGTGACTATTGTCCTTTAAGAGTATGATATTGCTATTATTCTATCATTTCTAATATCTCTGAGTTTTTGACATCACAAACACACCATTATCTTTTTCCATGAATGTAAAGTCTGTTTTCAAAACATCTCTATGATCTTTATAATGTTCACCATTATCAGACAGTAGGTTTCCTCCTGTGTCCTCTCAATTAGATATAAAATCCTTACCAAGAAGAGATAAATAATTTTGCTTTATATCTAAAATGATTGTCTCTATTTTAATGTATAAAATGTGAAAAGCTATTTTAGTTTTATATATTTTATGTGTATTTTTGTTTCACTTTACAATGTTTTATGTTGTTTTTATAATAGAGAAATGACAATGTAAGAAGTTTCATGGCAAAATAATTTTAAAATATCCCCATAACTCTGAATTCCATATCAAGATTAGATGGAGAGACTATTAAGAAAAAACTGAAATAGAGAAGAGAAAATGTTTGTTAGTTATTTATGAGTTATTTACTCATGGATAAGCAAATAAAGTTATTTCTGGAGATGAAGTCTATTCCTTGTGAGCATTTCATGAATATTGTTTAATAGAAACAAATGATTTATAATATTACATAAACTTAGTAGCAGAATTTAAAAAATAGTGGAAAAGTTATAAGTATAATTGATTACATTTTTCTTTCTTTCTTTCTTTTTTTTTGAGACAGAGCCTCAAGCTATCCCACTGGGTCGAGTGCCATGGCATCACAGCTCACAGCAACCTCCAACTCCTGGGCTCAAGCGAGTCTCCTGCCTCAGCCTCCCAAGTAGCTGAGACCACAGGCGCCCACCACAATGCCCGACTATTTTTGGTTGCAGCTGTCATTGTTGTTTGGCCGGCCCGGGCTTCATTTAAACCCGCCACCTTAGGTGTATGTGGCTGGTGCCTTAGCCACTTGAGCCACAGGCGCCAAGCCTGATTACGTTTTCAGGGTTCATTATGCCATCATTTTATTGCATAATAAACGTGGTTCAAAATAAACAGAGACTATCTGAGTTTGAGACTAGCTTGAGCAAGAGCAAGACGCTGCCCCTACTAAAAAATAGAACAAATTAGCTGGGTGTTGTGGCAGGCACATGTAGTCTAGCTACTCAGGACGCTGAGACAGAGGATTGCTTGAACCTAGGAGTGTGAGGTTGCTATGAGCTAAGCGGATGCCACAGCACTCTAGCCTGGGTAACAGAGTGTCTGCTGCCCCACAGCTTTGTCTCAAAAAAAAAAAGTTGATATATCTGAAGTTGATACATTTTAGCTATTTTAAGACCCTGTTAGGATCATTAACAACTGTCATACATTTTTTCACTAAGCTGAAAATTTCTTTATCCATTGTACTCTTTCAGTTTAAGAGTTGAATAATGCTTCTGTGTTGAATGCAATAATTTTAAGAGCCTTCATCAATCACTTCCATTGATTATTATAAATCTGGCTGCTTATGACAATCCTTCTGGTGATACATGCCAATAACTTCTGAAAGTCTCCCTCATTAATACATACTAAACAGAAAAATACCCAGTGCATTCGGCATTGTCTGCAGGAGTTTCTCCCTGGCCCCATACAAAACAATTGATGAAGTAGGTTCAGTGGTGTAGGAAAACGGGTGGGCTCTCAAAGTGATTAATCTCTCAGAACACACAGTACTACTTTCCTAGCTGATCTAGGTCAGATAATAAAAGTATGTGATGGAAAGGGCCTTGGTTTCCAAGGACATCATATTTAGAGTAGTATGTAAAAGCCTATGTTTTATACTGGCTCTAACTTTTTCTTGTAGAAACCTTTCCAAACTTATTTTAATAATTTATGCAAGAAATAGTCTATACCTAGAAGGTTGAAATTCTAATATTCCAATAACGGTGCTTATTTTTGTAAGTATACAAACAGGGAGTGTTTATGTAAATTTTTGTGATTTTTGAACTTACTTTAATCAAAGAAAAATATGAGGCAAATAGAGCAAAAACTAACTATTTTAAAATTGTCAGTAGGATTAGTATATAATTATATTTTTTATTAATGTTTAAAACAATTGACACAAACCGATATCAGAAAACGAAACATAAATTGTCAATAGAAAGCAGAGTCAGCCTCTCTTTCTTTTGTAGGATTTTTTTCGTGAAGAAAATCCTTACATAAAACTAGCAAGACAAAAATCATGATACTGTCAAAGAGAAGAACTAATTAACTGGATGGTATAAAGTGATACAAATTCAAATATGACATAGAGAACCAATACTAAAACACAGCTAATAGACAAATGATTAAAAAAATGACACTCAGCTATTTAGCTATCTATAAAAAGATGATGAATTTATTGTTCAGAAGAGTCAATGAAAACAAAAATCGGTCAGCTGGCATGTATTTAAAGTATTAACAAGTAATGTTAAGCTACCTACTGTTGAAGGAACTTACAAGAGTTTCTTTTCCCCCATGCTCTTGCTAAAAGCTATTATCAAATTAGTATACATTCTCTATTTGGATGGGTTAAAATGTTAATTATTATTCATTTTGCATTTGATGAACTATGAATAAGGTAAATTTACATGTGTTAAATGCCACAGTTTTCTTTTTCCACTAATTGCCTGTGTCTACAATTAAGTGTGAAGATACACACACCCATATTTATGCACACACATGAAGAGACACGCAGAGAAAAACACATGTGGAACGCTATCTATGGCTAGTGGAAATATGAAATCGGAATGTCCATTATATCCATATTTAACTCTATATCCTTTTATACTCATAATTTTTAGCATGTCTGCTATATTTCATAACAATAAAAATCTTTTAAAATATCTATCAATATTTAGAAACTGTATTGTGGTTACAATAGTCTCATTCTAATTTAGAGAGATAATATTTTGTTATAAAACAGTACCAAGCATATGCTCACTCACACTCAACTAGTCTCTGGCCTTACTTTGTCATTTGAAAGTGATATGCTATTTTATTACACTGGCACAGACAACATAATGGTCTCCAGTGCATCTTTTCCATATACAGAAAAGACACTGCGATATCTTAGATGGTGATCTGTAATCATAAGCTTCGTATTGGATTGAGGCATAGGCTCATTATTTACTGAGATCACATTTCTTCAAGTTACTATTATTGATGAAATTCTGATATTCTTTTCCCTCATCAAAATCTTCAGTTTAAAAAAAAATGGTTTGGAGAAACACTATTGGATTCATTAATTGTAAGAGGAAACTCTTACAATAATAAAGAGTCCATTAAAAAAACCTCTTATTAAATTTTTACGTTAATAATACTTGAAGTAATAAAAAAGAGTCTAAGACCAAATGGTTTTACACCTGAATTTTACCAGACCCACAAAGAGGGTCTGGCACCTATACTGAAGAAATTATTTTATAACATCGAGAAGGAAGGAATCTTCCTGACATTCTATGAAGCAAGTGTCTTCTTGATACTAAAGCCAGGAAAAGACACAACAAAAAACAGAAAACTATAGACAAATATCCTGTATGAATATAAATATAAAAATTCTCAATGAAATTCTAGTAAACAAAAATCAGCAGTACACACACAAGAAAATAATAATAATCCACCAAGACCAAGTGGGCTTCATCCCAGAGATGGAAGGATGGTTAATATACACAAATCTCTACATGTAATTCACTATATAAATAGAAGCAAAAACAAAAACCACATGATCCTCCCAACAGATGCAGAGAAACCATCTGACAAAATGATTCTTTTGCCAAAATATGCATTGATGGAACATAACTCAAAATTATAAAAGCCATATATGCCAAACCCACAACTAATACTATATTGAAAAGGGAAAAATTGACAGCATTCCTGTTTAGTTCTGTAGCTTGACATGGCTGCACACTGTCGCCTCTCTGTTCAACACAGTGCTGGAACTCCTGGCCAGAGCAGGCAATCAAGGGCAAACAAATGGCGACATAGGAGGTCAAACTATTACTCTTTGCTGATGATGTGATCTTATATCTAGAAACCCCAACGATTCTGCCAAAAGACTCCTAGAATTGATAAATTCAGCAGAGTCTTAGGCTACAAAATCAATGTACACAAATCATTAGCATCCCTATACAGCAACAGTCAAGCTGGGAATAAAATCTAAGACACAATACCTTTTATAATAGAAAATAAAATACCTAGGATATATTTAACTAAGGAGGTAAAAGAACTCCATAAGTCACTAAGAAAGGAAATTGCAGAGGATACAAACAAATGGAAAAAAGAAAGTCACACTCATGGATCGGCAGAATCAATTTTCTTAAAATGTCTATACTACTCAAAGTGATCAACAGTTTCAATGCAATTTTATTAAAATATCAATGTCATTTTTCTCAGATGTACAAAAAGAATTCTACGCTTCACATGGAACCAGAAAAGAGCCTATATAGCCAAAGCAACCTTAAACAAAAAGGAAAAAACATGGCATGCCACTTTATCAGACTTTGAGCTACACTAGCGGGCTACAGGAATCAAGCAGCATGGTGCTAGCACAAACACAGAGCCGTAGACATGGGGATCAGAACAGAAAACCCAGATATAAAACCATTCTCCTATTGACTGTGATCTTTGACTTAGCAGACAACAACATATACTGGGGGAAAAAATCTCTATTCAAAATGGTGCTGGGAAAAGTGGAGAGCCACAGGCAAAAGATGGGAACCACATCTGTACCTCTCACTACTCACAAAAATTAATTTACAGTGAGTAACAGACCTCAATCTGAGACATGAAACCATAAGAGTTCTAGAAGAAAATGTTGGAACTTTTCTTATTGGCATTGGCCTCATCAAAAAATGTATGAAGACCCCAAAGGCAATCACAATGACAACAATTAACAAATGGGACCTCATGAACTTAAAGAGCTTCTGCATGGCCCAGTGGAAAGAGTAGGCAACCTACAGAATAGGAGAAATTATTTGTATGCTACTCATCTGATCGGGGCTGAGAACAAGACTCTATAAAGAAAAGAAAATCAGAAATCTATCAAGAAAATCAGCAAGAACAAATCAAACAACTCCACAAATGTGTGGGTAAAAAAATATGAACAGAGGATTTTCAAAAGAAGATAGACTAATATTCTATAACCCTATGAAAAATGTGCAGTGCCTCTAATCATGGGGGAAATGAAAATCAAAACCACCAGGTACTATCACCTACATCCAGTGAGGATGGCTTTTCTCAAAAAGTCTAAAAGCAGGGGATGTTGGTGTGGATGCGAAGAGAAGAAAATTTACAGGTTCCTGGTGGGACTGCTCACTCCCAAAGCTGCTGTGCAGAGTTGTGTGGAGACAACTTGAAGAACTAGAAGTAGACGTGGCATTTCATCTAGCAGTCCCACTAGTGGGCATTTACCCAAACGGGAGAGGTGTCATTTTATCAACAAATGATGTACATTCTAATGCTTATAACAGCACAATTCATAATCGTAAAGATGTGGAACCCAGCCAAGTTCCCATCACTACATGAGTGATTAGCAAAATGTGGTATATGTACACCACGGAGTAAAACTCAACCATAAAGAAAAAGTGTTGAACTAATACCGTTTGCAACAACCTGGCTAGATCTGGATACCATTCTTCCAAGTGAAGTTTTGTAATAACGGAAAAACAAATACTGCATGTACTCACTATTGAATCAGAGCAAATCAATCACCATCCATGTGGTCATTTGATAGTAAAACTCAATGAAAAGCAACTAGGCAAGTGAGGGCAGAAGAAGAGGGGCAAATTCACCCCTAAAAGGTTCACTGCACACTGTTGGGATGAGGGGGACACTGGTAACATAACAGGTTCACTGCACACTGTCGGGATGAGGGGACACTGGTAACCTAACAGGTTCACTGCACACTGTCGGGATGAGGGGGACACTGGTAACCTAACAGGTTCACTG
>NW_003852425.1:12414008-12423909 GCF_000181295.1 Otolemur garnettii | reverse complement strand
GATGAGGGGCACACTGGTAACCTAACAGGTTCACTGCACACTGTCGGGATGAGGGGCACACTGGTAATGTAACAGGTTCACTGAACACTGTCAGGATAAGGGGGACACTGGTAACCTAACAGGTTCACTGCACACTGTTGGGATGAGGGGCACACTGGTAACTTTGACAGAAGCTGTACCAGGGCAAGTCATGTAAGCAAAATGTGTATGCCCCCATAATATCCTGAAATTTACAAAAAATAGTTAACATTTCTGAAATAAATTATCTATATTACGTTTCCTTAAGAAAAAAGAAGCAGAAATGTATCTCATACCCATATTACTTTCGTGGGCTCATGTCCTGTTGAGCTTTGATAGCTTCATGTTGTGTTTTTGGTGGTTCAACCATGGAAGACGCCAGGCATCTTCAACACTGTCTCCAAGAACACAGTTGACTGACATTAGGGAACTTGAGTCAGTGAGTCTGTGCAGGAATTCACACCCGCGTTTAGGGGAATTCAGGCTTCCAGTGTGAAGAACAGCCCATGATAACCTCTCGCTGGGCCGTGCACTGCCCTGCTAACTGTGAGTGTTGAAGAACACAGCTCTGGACCCCCGTTTCGCTCCAGATGTGCTGTCATGTGCAGCGCCTCAAGCAGCAATGCCAGGGCAGCCACAACCATTTCTCTTCCCAAATGTACGCCAATTGTAGACTCAGTGAAAAAAGGCACAGACACAAGGTAAGTAAATTTTACATCCCATTTAGCAACTCACTTTCAATTAATCACAGTTCTCGTGTTTTGTCTATCAAGTGTCCAGAGACAGGAAATTAGGCTGTTTCTAAATTCCAGCATAAAAGTACACGGTTCACCACTATAGTGATTTCTGTATTTTTTTCATTATGTGTATTCTTATCTCTTATCTTACATACATATTGTAGGGTAGCTAAATATTACGTCATAAACAGTAGTACCTAAAACTTATTGACCTCAAGGTGAATGATTAGTCTTATTTTTTGATTTTAAACCATTTCCTGACACTGAATTTAAGTGATAAAAGTAAAACTTACGCATTATAAAAGTGGGGTAGGTATCGGTGCCCTCCAGGCTGGAGAGGATTTCTGAAATCATTCAATATTTTCCTTCCAAATGGCTGAACTGGTAAAGTAGACCCTGAGTTTCCTTTCTAACTCTTAGTCATTTTCCAGTTTTCCAAGAATAATTTAAAAATAGCAGCATGCGGCTTTACATACATTTGGTCTCATTTTGCAAACACCCTGGAGTCTCGGTCATCTGTAGAGCAGGTGGTTCTTTGAATCATCTTCCACCAGATCCTCCCCTGATGTGGGCTAGTTCTTCAAACGAGCAGTGTGTATATAATCCTCCTCTTCTCTGATATCTGAGTTTACTAAATATATTAATATCTAATCTTAATAGGTGGAATGAGTCGTCTCATGTTTGAGCCACAGTTTAGCTGTGGGCCAGGAGTGTTTCTGGGAGCAGAAAAAGAATGAATTAAATAATAATATACCTGAGGGACTCTCTTCTGGTTTTGATGTTGCTACGTTACTTTCTCATCATCTTAAAATAGCAACACATCAATTCACTGCAGGAATAGTGCAATGGTATGGATATGCAGTGGCATATCAACATATAGATTCTCTAATTTATATCTGCTTAATTATTCATGTTATCAGTGGCGAACAACTTTAAATCTGTAGTGCTAGGAGGAATTACAGATTTTCTACAAAGAGGCATATTAAAAAGACAAGGAAATGAAGGACATAACTCTTGATAAAGAAGTTATAGGCAAAAAAAAAAAAAAATGATATTGGCAAGTAGCTACAGGAAAGCCAAACTGCCAGAGAAATTGATCTTTTTGTTAGCTTTTCAAAGTGACATAGTATACACTTGTTAGGTTTAATCATGTTTTCTTATTTATTTTTTGGATGCTACCCCCTACTGCAGCTGTCAGGCTTAGTAAAAACTCAGTGGTAAATAATAGATGCCCCATGTCCAGAGAGAAATCTCCCACTAAGTAAATAAATAAAGACACCCACTGAAAACGTATCTGATCCGAGTTCCTCCAAAGCCACTGTTGTTTGTTTTTATTTCTTCCTTCTTTCCTTCTCATGCCCTTTCTTTACTTCAGGAATAAAAGTTAGTCCACAAGGCCTGGAGGTGAGGGGAAAGCACAGCCACTGTCCCTCTGATCCAATTATGATATGTTTTTCTGTGTTTCTGTCAGGCTGGAAGCAGGGAAAGAAATGAACTTGCTGAATTTTTAATGGTGCATTTGTTTATGTTTAGTTTGCTTCTAAGACCTCTCTCTCTCTATTCCTAAACACTGCCATGACTAGCAGAAACAATTTTTTCTTTTCATGTTTTTATTTTTCATTATAGGACAAAAACCCACTGATGAATTTTCCAGGAAGATCTATTTCCTCCCTTACACCTTTGGGAAATTAAAGCTTCATTTTGAACACTTGAGTAATAGGTGAAGCTCATTTTTAAAGCAAAATTAAATATTGCCCTCAGAACTCTGTCATATCCTTTTTTTTTAATGATTCGTGTCTAACATATTCTTACTCAAAGGGCACATCTACACGTAAACAAATAACCTCCCTCACACGTGGAGAACCCCAGAAACTGATGGTCCTCGGCATGATGTAAACTCAGGGATCAGGGCTTAGCTCCTGTCTAGGGATAAGAAAATCATATGAACTTTGGAGACTGGAGTTCCTCATTCATTTAGAAGAGCAGCAATTCCATGTGTAGAGTCCAGCTCTTTGAGAGAAGGGTCATTTTGGCCTTTGTGCCTGATCCTCAGACTCTCACTATGGAAAGGCAGAGAATGACAAATTCTCTTCCAGGTTTTTACGACCTTGTCACTTTTTCTTGTTTGTTTATTAAATCATAGCAGTGTACATTAATACTATCATGGGGTACAGTGTGCTGTTTTATATACAATTTGAAATACTTTCATCCAACTGGTTAACATAGCCTTCATGTCTTTTTCTTAGTTACTGTGTTAAGACATTTATATTCTCCATTTAGAGAGATTCATATGTACCCTTATAGGATGAAGCACAGGTGTGATCCCACCAATCACCCTCCCTCCACCCACCCTCCCTGTTACTTTCAGAAGAAGACTGTTGTACTATTTTCTTAAGATCCAAGAGAAAAACTCGTGATAAGTTTACAAAATAGAATCAGAAAGTAGCACAGAATTAGCAACTAGGTAAGGCAATTCGCTGCTACGCCTGGAGATGTTGCCTGGGAAAATTTACTTGTGTTCAGAGTCAGTTTTCTGTAGGAATCTGATATTTCAGTTTACAGGCCTAAATCTAACTGCAGAATGGGATATGGATCTACTGTATGATTATGTAGATGTGCTTGATAAACATTAAAAAAAACAGAACCCTGATAAGCCTGTACAGCACACCAAGAAACTCTCCAGGTTTGCTTGATATCCAGAGGTCCAAAGTGACACAGGAAAGGAAAACAGTATTTCACTGCGTACACGAAAAGCTGTAGCACTTGTAACTTTTAAAATAGCTTACTTGTTCTCCTCATGTGTTTCTAATCCTTTTTATATTTCATGATTTTCACTATTTGCAAAGTTTTAAATTCTTATACCTCTAGCAAAATTTTCTCATGGACCTCCACTTTTCTGAAAGTAAAATATTCCTTTGATTTTTTAAATGTAGATACATGCAGCTCTATAAACACCATAATATTTCTAACATGTTTGTTTTAAATTTTAATTTTTACTTTTCATCATGTACATTTAATACATTATGCAGGAGCCTTTCAAACCAGTGAATAAAAAAGCTATTCAATGAATTGTTGAGGCCAATTGGCTAGAAAAAAACATTATATCACCACAGAATAAATTACAAATGAATAAAACATCTAAAAAGTAACACTGACTAAAAGAAAACTAGATGGAAAGATGTGTGGATGTTTTCTGTGCCCAAGAATTGGGCAAAGTCTATGCTTATAAAGAATCAAAGAAGCAAAAATAAGTTTGATAAATTTATTATATAAAATGTGACGACAATTCTATGCAAATACGTAAACTTTCAATAAGATAAATAAAAATATAATGGACAAACAAAAAAGTTACAGTTCTGATAGACAAATGCTAACCCCTAATACACAAACAACCTTAAGTAACAGCGAGAAAAAGGTTAAGAATCTAATAGAAAAATGGGCAATGACCAGGGACAAGCAGTTAATGGACAAAGATTATTAATGTCCTATGAACAAAAATACAATCAAAACTACCTGCAATTAAATAAACACAAATTGAAATAACAATAAAATATTTTTCAGTTAACTGAATGGCTGTGATTAAAGTTTGCTAATGATTCATGTTGGCAAGAGTTGCACAAGTAACCCATCACACCCCCAGAACACCTCTATATAAACTAGAGTAATTTTACACATGCTGAAACTCCTTGAGTGAGTAATTCTGCTATTATTAGTTTATCTAAGCCAGGCGTCCTCAAACTATGGCCCAGGGGCCACATGTAGCCCTCCTAGAACATTTATCGGGCCCACTGGGTGTTTTTGCCGCCACTGCCTGTCCTGCTTAGCAGTCAACTAGTACCAGGGCCTGCAGTCTGGTCCTACAATGGTCTGAGGGGACAGTGAACTGGCCTCCTGTTTAAAAAGTTTGAAGACCTCTGATAAACTTATGACAGTACAAAATATAGGATTGTACTCAAAAAATTTTTCACTAGAAAACTACAACATTTATGTGTTCAAAGAGTGTGTTTTAATAATAAATCTAACTACATCATGAGTGTCATATAGTCAATATAAAACTGACTTCTATGCAGCTCTTGAAAAATGTTAGGAGGATCTCTGCACTCCAGTCTCAAAAGGGATGAAGAATGTATTGCTTAACAATGAGAGCAAACTGTGGGAAAAATTAAAAATTGAGAAAGATAATATAATTTTGTTAATATGGACTCTGAGGCCAGGTGTGGTGCTCACAGTTTTAACCTTAGCACTCTGGGAGCCTGAGGCAGGTGGATTGCTTGAGCTCAGGAGTTCAGGACCAGCCTTAGCAAGAGTGAGACCTTGTCTCTATTCAAAATAGAAAAATTAGCCAGACATTGTCTGTATGGTGCCCAAAGTCTGAGCTACTCAGAAGGCTGAGGCTAGATGAACTCATGAGCCTAGGAGTTTGAGGTTGCTGTGAATTATGATGCCACAGCACTCTACCCAACATAGAAAGACTATATCTCAATAAATAAATAAATAATAAATAAAAGAACCATGGGCTCTGACATCAGAATATTTGATTTGAAAGTAAGTTCTGTCACGTGATGCAAAATACATTCAACAAGTTTCTGACTTTTTGGACTCAAGATTATATCCTCAGATGTTGTAATGGGAATAAACACTACCTCAAAGGGTTTTTGAAAAAATAAATACAAGTAAATGGCTAAAATGCTTATCTGATTGCCTAGGCCTACTCGAGAAATGTTAGATGATATTACTAGAATCATATTTATAATATGTTTGTGTGAACTATTTTTAAAATATACACAAAATATACCAATAATGATTTGCACCTAGGAAGAAATGCGAGGGGTGAAGTAGGGGTAGTGATGAAGAGATGATGAAAGATTTTGCCTATTTATATATTCTGTAAAATTTCCATAACAAGCATGTGGTTCTTCAGTACTAAATTATAAATATTTCCACTTTAAATCTTTATTACCCAGAAAATATTAATTTAGGACCTAATATGGACAAGGAGGCTTTCTGAACAATGTACAGCATAAAAACTAAAAAACCCCTCATAAAATATTCTTGCAATCTAAACTTGCTTGTACTATTTAATTAAAAAATGAGTGTGGGGGGCGGCACCTGTGGCTCAAAGGAGTAGGGTGCCAGCCCCATATACCAGAGGTGGTGGGTTCAAACCCAGCCCTGGCCAAAAACTACAAAATAAACAACAACAACAACAAAAAATGAATGTGGGAAGGTAAAACCAGCATATTTATTCTCAGGTGACTGTCAGGATTGATACAATCATGTGCAGTAAACTCAAAATCTTTCAGAATTTCTTACTGTGGTTCTTTCATGCTCTAAGCTCCCAAAACTGTTCTTTCCCATGTGAGACATTAGCACCAAACTCTTCCATTCTCTAAATCAAAATTTCTCAGCAATCATCAGCTTTTAAATTTCAAGACAATTTCTCTTTTATCTAAGAAACATTTGTAACTAAAAAGTCCCAAAATTCATTTAATCTGACTCCATAATTCAATAAAACTCTGATTTGTTTTCTAGTTTCTTACATATACGGATATTAAGATGTGAATATAGCTAAGTATTTGAAACTCTGGAGGAATTTTGCCAAGGACAATTAAAAAATTCAGTGGTTCTGCTATGGAATGTTAATTAGAGTAACATGAGTCAGCCATGAGCTTTCCCCAAAGTTATTCCTATAAAAATTGATTAGTCAAATTTCAAGTACTTGCCCCAAGATCTTGGTATCTAGACCATTCTCCAAACAACAAGAGCCGGAGTTCTTTGGAGAAATGGCTTATCCCAGGACTGAAGAAGGAGATACATGAGATTAGCCTGCAGTAGCTTATATCTACAGAAAATAATGAAGTTATTAAAACATACACACAAAAAAACATAGCACAGTAATTAAGGGAAATATCAACAGTGATAAACCATGCTGATAGTAATGTACCTTTAATGATAGATAATGAAAAAAATTAAATTCCAAATTGATAGTTCCTAAGATTAATCAATTAGAAAAACTCAAGAAAAATAACACTTTTCTATACTATTTTAAACCAAGATACTTGCCAATTATTTTTAATAAAAAAACTAGGATGATTTTTTAAGAGTTTAGCAAAAGATGAAATTATAAAGTACAAAAGACAAACTATGTATGAAAAAATGATATTGTTCTATTATAATTGTTCTTAATATAAGCAAAAATTTTCCATGGATTGCCAAAAAAGAACACTCCCTTTTTATTGACCCTTTACCATCAGTCCCCCACCATCACATCATTCCTTACTTAAAGTAATAAATTAAATTTCAGTTGGAATTTCAAATGCCCCTCCGAGTCTGCTTTTGCTTCAGTTACTTTGCATCTCCTAAGGCCCTCTCTGAGCTCTCTTACCAAATGGACCTGTTTTGTTCATTTCATTCCTATGAAATTATTGGGGCAAGAATTATTTTGTAAACCAGATGCTATTTTAAAGTGTTCATGGGAATTGCAAAAAGAGAAAAATCCCTGGGCTATAGCTTAGTGATCGTACACACTAAGAACGTAATACACCTTCTGTAATTTCTCAGCCCTTAAATAAAGCTACAATATTCTCAAGCCAATGATACTTCAGATGTATGAGACCTAAACGAGATTGAAATTTTAAAAATTGCAAATGGCCTAACTATGCCCTCACACAAACTACCCAAATACCAAATAATAAAAAGTAGATTATTAAAGTATTGTAGTCCATAATACCTACATTCCTCAAGAGAGGACTTGTTACTACATGGTTAAGAAGCAAAATTTCAGTTTATTGCCTATTTTTGCAAATAAAGTCCTTTTGGAACATAGTTATCACCATTTACTTATGTATTTTCCATGGCTATGTTAGCACTGCCATGGCAGAATTAAATATTCATGACAGAAACTGACCTAAAAAAAAGTTACTGTCTAGCCCTTTAGAGAAAAAAAGTTTGTTGATCTTAATTTACATTATGATGTTAGAAAAAATAGAAAGCATATCCCTTAGAGATTGAATGCTAATTATAACGTCTACTAGCACACTGCAACTTAGAGGATGTCTTGGTTACACTGAATATTTTAGACACTTGATTGCTAACTTTTCCACATTAACTCTTATGTTATCTCAATAAATTTGTGCCATAAGGCCTCACCTCAGCAAAATGCAATAAAGACTGCCTTCTTTAATTTCTTTACACTTAGCCTTATTATTTGTTTATAAATACGTGGATAAGCTTTGGAGATTATAATTCAGGAACATAAATATTTTAAGTTATTATGACCAAAATTTTCCACAACTGATGAAAGATATCGAGCCATAGATTCAAAATAGATTTTAATCTCTTAGAAAGATAAATACAAAGGATACGGATGTTTTGTCATATTCAAAATGTATGTAAAACTTAAAAGCAGAAAATTGTATGATAAAAATGTAAGAAGTAAGTGCAGTTAAATAGTTCTGCTTTATTAACTTAAGTAAATACTAAAAATATGACTAATGTGTGACACTAATTTATCAATTATTAAAATTGGAATATCTATCATAACCGTTAAAATTAATGATTAATAAATTTTAAAAGATATAATACATTTTGAAAGCATTCAGTTAGTCCAATGAAGGCAAATAAGCAAAATAAACAAACAAGAAACACAGAACATATGTGATCAAGAGGTAAATAAATTGATAAAAACTCAAATGTATTAATAAGTACAACAAATATAAATGGAATAATTATTACAAGTAAAATATATTCAGGCTAAAGCAAAAAATAAGTTAGTGATCATACGCTCTTTATATATTTTTTATGTTGGATCAGTAGAAAAGTACTGTGATTAGGTTATATTGTTTGCATTTGTAAGGTAAAGTTGTAGTTGAGCCCTTCATCCAGGAAGTGTGCCATATACTCTCATACTTTAGTTGTTAAGTGGGAGCTTACTGAACCCCCTCCACTCCTTTTTCCCTCTCATACACTCTTTGAAAGGGACACATTAAACACAAACATTCAGAAAGGCTGAAAACAAAACTACAGAAAATGATAAACAATGCACACTCTAATCAAAATAAAACAGAAATCAACAGTATAAAAAGGGTACATAACTACATGCACACTCATAATATGAAATTGAATACTCTTCCATTTCAGTGACTTCCATAATAACTAATAATGTATTATTGAGCTTTCCTCAAAGTCATTCCTGGGGAAAATAAAATGTTAAGATAAAGAAGATTAACAAAAATGAACCAATTGATATAGTAGACTATTGACACAGAAAATCACTTATTTTTAGTTCATATACAATATTCACCACACTTAGTAGAAAATATAAAATAGTAAACAAATATTTTATAAGGAATAACAGGCACAAATCAAGGATTCACTATTTGAAAAATAAAGTGTATTCAGGGGGAAAAGACAAGATAGCTGACCAGAGACACCAGCTGCAAGATCATATTAAAAAGAAGAAAAATGTTAGAAAAATGTTAGAAAAAATAGAAAGCATATCCCTTAGAGACTGAATGCTAATTATGACTTCTACTAGCACACTGCAACTTAGAAAATTGATGAAAAAGAAAGCACACAAACAAACAAACAAAAATCATAGATTGACTGTAATTCCAAGAGAAAATTGCTGGAACTTATGAGAGATTCCATAGAAAGAAGTTACTGAACAGAACAGATAGAGATAAGAAGAGAAAGAGGAGATAAGATATCAGAATTTCCAATAAATTTAATAAAAGATAATCTTATTAGTTATCTGGAAAATGTGAAAATACATCAAAATTTTAACATGACACCATTACACACTAACCATAATTTCTATAATTAAAAGAAAACAAAACAAAAATTCAAGCATCCAGAATTTAACTAAAAATCACATACCATGCCAAGGAATAAGAAGAACTTAACCTGAACAAAGAGAATCAATAGATATTGACACTGGGTTTAACACTGAAATGTAAAAATTATGTCATCGACTTTGAAATAGCCATCATGAAAAGACTTGAACCAGCAATTCTAAGCACTCTTAAAACAAATGCAAACAAAAATCCTTAGCATAAGTCTAACCTCAGTAAATTTAAAAGAATAGAAATTATTCCATGTATCTTCTCGGACCACCATGGAATAAAAGTTGAACTCAGAAACAACAG
>NW_003852425.1:12401075-12410777 GCF_000181295.1 Otolemur garnettii | reverse complement strand
AAAAAAAAAAAAAAGAATGGAAGAAAAAAAAAAATCCTTAGCAAAGAAGATATACAGATATATAATTATACTTATAGAAGATATAAATATAAAGAAAAGAAAAATGGAAATATAACCAAAATTAAAAACACAACAGGATAGTGGAGTGGAAGGAATCAATAAACTTGAAGATACAGCATAAGAAATAAAGAAAATTTCTATACTCCAAATGATAAATCTTAACATCAGTAGAATGTGATGAATTATGTTTACATAAGTAAGGCATATTGTACATTACAAAAAAAGCTACTCAGAAAGACATAAATCCAATAACATTGTAATGATAAATCAAAATGTTCCAGTAATCCACAGAAGTCAAGAAAAATGGCAGAGATAGAAAAATAATATGAAGAACAAACATAAGTAAAATGTTTAAAAATACAAAAATAAAGTTATAGACTTAAGCCCTAGCATGTAAATAATAACCCTAAAAGATGTAAATAGATTAAAACAGATATTAGCAGAATGAATTAACAAACATAACCACATCTCTGTTGTCTACAAGAAGTGAACTTCAAATATAACAATATAGCTGGTTCAGAGTATAAAAATAACAAAAAGAATCGTATCATACAAACATTATTCAAAATTAGTAATGCAAAGGTGTGCTACTATCATATATACCTGACTACTAAGCACAGAAAATTGTCAAAGACAGAGAAGAACACTAGGTAAAGAGAAAGGGTCAAGCCACCAAGTCAAGTCAGTCATAAAAATATGCATGAATCACACAATAAAAGTGCTTCAAACTATGCGAAACAAAAAGCGACACAACTGAAAGGAAAAGTAGACAAATCCACAATCATAGAGGACTTGTACACCCTCTTCTAATAAGTAATAGAATAGTTAGCAAGAACATCAGCAAGGACGTAGAAGAATTTAAAAATCCTTCAACCAACAAGACTTTAACATTTATAGAGGATACCACCTAATGTCAGTATAAAACAGTGTTTTTAAGCATCCAAAAACCACAGACCAAGATAGACAGTATCCTGGGCCATAAACCAAATGTCAGAAAATGTAAAAGAATTGAGATAATACACAGTATATATGGAAAGGCAAATAAGTATAAAAGCTAAACATTGTAAAGAAGGAATAAATTCGATTAAATCCCTGTATCCCAACTCAAGACCTTTATTTAGCTACAATAATCAAGTTTGTTTGGTACAGGTAGGAGTGGACACACAAATCAATTGAACATAATAAAAAACTTCAGAAATGGACTTTAATATGCCCAACTGATTTTTGAAAAAGATGTAACAGCAACTCAACAGAAAGGAAGAAAAGCACCCTCTTAGCAAATGCTGCTGCAGGAATTACACCTCAGCGTCCACAAAAAGATAGAGAGAGGGAGGGTGAGAGAGACAGAGAGGTCTCCCATAAGTCCTCGTCTCATAACTTATACAATTTAACTCAAAATGGATCAAAGACATAAATGTAACATGTAAAATTATAAGGCTTTTTAGACAGTCTTCAAGATCTGGAGGTAGGAAGATAAATACTAAAATTTGACATTCAAAGTACAATAAGAACAATGCACAGAAGAAAAAATTGATAATGTATGCCATAAAAATTAAATACTTTGAAAAGGATCACATTAAGAGGATAGAAAGCCAAATCTAGAAGAAAATAGTTGCAAACCACATATCTGACAAAGGACTAGTATCTAGAATAGATAAAGAACTCACAAAGTTAACAGTGAGGAAAACCAAACATTCAAATTAGTAAATGCACAAGAGCTAAGGACGGATATTGCTGTGAAGAAGACGCACGGCTGAGAAACAGCTAACATCATTTGGGATACAGATGTGAAAAGTAGGGTACCATCTGTGGCCGTTATTAAAATGCAAACTAAAACCATGCACTGATACTATGTCACTCTATCAGAAGGATGAAAATAAAAAATAAACAACACAATACTGAGTGAAGGATGTGAAAAAATTGAATTACAAAAAAATAAGAAGAAAAAATTGAATTACTCATACATTGCAGATGGTAATGCAAAATTATATAGTCACCATGGAAAGTGGTTAAGTGATTTCTTTTAAAAAATAAACAGTTAACCACCGTACCACCCTACAATTGCATTCCTGGACGTTTACCTGAGATAAATAAAAATTCACACAAAAATGTATACATAAATGTCTCTAGAAACATCATTTATAATATTACCACTTAGAAGAAACAGCTAAATATTACCTGGGATATCTCTCTCTTATTTCTCATAACTGCATGTGAATATATGATTATCTTAAAGTATAAAGTTTAAAGATTTATTCTTCTCTTTGTATATTATCTGGAATTATGTCAGAGCTCAGAATTTATATTCTTATTTCTAAATAAATTCTGCGATTCAACTGAAGTGTTTTGTTCCTTTTAAATTTTCATAATATCATGTTGCAATAATTTAGAAAATTTTTTCTGGACTAGATTTTGCTTTTAAAATGTCCTATTGTTTGTTTTTCCATGCAATAGTTGCTGGGGATGAGAATAAAATTATTTTGTTAGTTAGGAATAAAGTTAAAGAGATAGTTGTTTATGTTTTAAAATATGTAATCTCGCAGTTTTCATATGCATTTTAGTTTAAAAATACTTTTATTATATACTAAAGAGTTTATTACTAGTTAGATGTTCCCTGAGTCTCATAGGCAGAGAACATTCATTTACTTTTAAAGCAGATAAAACAAAAATAGATAACAGAGAGTTTTATGTCCTCAAAATTTCTAAGAGTATTAAGAACACACATTTATCTCCAGTGGTTTGGGCGCCCACTACATGCTCCAGTGCTGGTGAGTTTGAACCAGCCAGGTCCTGCTAAACAAACAAACAAACAAACAAAAAAAAATAGCTAGATGTTGTGGAGGGCACCTATAGTCCCAGCTACTTGGGAAGCTGGGGCAAGAGAATCACTTGAGCTCTAGAGTTTGAAGTTGCTGTGAGCTATGATGCCATAGCACTCTACCAAGGGCAGACTCTCTCTCAATTAAAAAAAAAAAAAAAGAACACACATTTAGAGGACCAAATGTCATCACAGCATTTCACATTTATGAAGTATAATTCTAATATAAATAAATATATATAATGTCCTGATATAGTTATTGTCAACAGCACTAAAGAAATGTGAAAAATTACTCAACAATTTCTGATGATCAAGTACCCAGACTCTATGGATGGTTCTGAGCAGTCTTAAAAAAGTTTTCAGAGCTTTCTTTGGAAATTTACTGGGAAAAAAAGGATTTATTAATATAAAACAGTGCAGTGAGGAAGTGTGCTACTCAAAATTTTACCTATTCCAAAACAAAGGGGCAAAAGAGCTACAATAGTGAAAAATATTGGACATGTCAGTTTGAAAACAATGGTTCAAGCGTCATGCAGGTTTAGGAGTTAATAACTGCCTGACATTTCTACAATGATCAACAAAAGTTACCCTGTTCTTTGTGCTAACCCTGACCTTGCCATATTAGGAAACTTGTTTGTCCACAATCTGATAGAGTTAAAGAATCAATGTCTAAATACTCAAGAATGATGTCATCTTAGCATAGGATTAATGGAAAGATTAATGAAAACATGACATTTCAAAACTAATTCTTTTTACTTTACCTACAATTGTCTCAAAACTTTGACGTATCAAGGATAATCTATGCCACATTAGACTCAATGCCATAAGAAAATGTAGAATCTTATAGGCATTAATGACTAACCCATTCCTATGAATCAACAGAAGCTGCCCCTCCTCCAAACTCTTGGGTAACTTGGAACAAAATGGCTGAGATCACAAACATTTCAGTATGCTGTTCAGTGTTATTGGATTATCTCTAATGGATAAGATTATTCTGATAGAATTTACTATTAGAAAAAGTTGCCAAGTTTCCAAGCCCCTAACCGACACATCTCTCCTCCAAGAACCTCAATTGTAGGGTAAGAGGCTGTCAGAATTGATGATCCAGAGTCAAAATTAGGACAGAAGTATTTGTAGGCAGTGGAAGATTATGGTTCAGTGTGCAGCTCAAACTGGAAGTCCTTTTGACAAGCCACCCTGAAACAGTAGAAATGTAGATGGCACAAACAACAACTTGGGTGTTTGCACAAACTAACAGGCTATAACACAAGAACCCCTTGTCTATTGTGCTATAATCCCTTGTTTTTCAAACAGTGCCCTATGGGCTAGAAAATGGGTTCTTAGTTAACCCAATAAATCAAATTTTGCATTTTAAAATTATTCCATCTGATTTTTATGTTCAGTAGAGTTTGAAAAGCTTTAGATGCAAGTCATAGCTGAATGTAAATATGAAAAATAACCTTCTTTTTCTAAAACTCCCCTTGAAACCTTCAGAAGTATTGTTAACACAATATGTTAAAAAAAAAAAAAAAAAGGAAAAAGAAAGTCTGAGAGGCCACTATGATCAACAGTTATGACAGGTGTAAGAACAGAAACCAGAGCACCAGAATATGCGGTCAGCCTGACAACTGAGCACAACCCCAGTTTTCCCCGAGAAGTAAATAACAGCAGCAACAACTCCGCCTTGAATAAAATCCACAGATTCCTGCACATTACAGTGGAGGGAAAAGATCTCAAGACCCAGTGACTTGGGGCCGTGGGATACCAGTACCTGTATTCATAGGCTGAATATCCTCCTTTTATTCATCCAATTCCATCTTTTTTACATAATTTCCAACATAGATTCCACTACATACTTGACTCTAGAGTTAGATATTTAATATCTAACTGGAATATACATGTAAAAATTAGTATGCTTAAAACAGGAAACTGAGTTCCTCATTCCAAATCTGGTTCTGATTTCTTCTTCCTCACCTTGATCAATAAGAGCTATCATCATAGGATCATTTCTAGACGAAATTTAAAGAGTTACTCTTTTCTTTCCTTTATAGCCTCTGCAGTGAGTCGTAACATTCCTACTTTAAAATACATGTTGAACCCAATCTGCTCTCACCACTTCCACCAATGTGATCCCATCTCAGCCCCTATAGACTGCAATAGCCTCCGTACTGCTGAGCATTTCAGATTGTTGTTGGTTGTTTTTTTGTTTTATCTGTCTGGTCAGTTTTAATTAAATTAAATCAGATCACTCCCTGCTCAAAAAGTTCCAGTGACTTCTGTCACAACTACAAGACAGTGTGGACTTCTCTATGACCACACTTCAGCTGGTCCTGCCCATGTTTCCAGTTCCATGACCTACAGTCTCCCCCTCACTCGCAAGCCCATCCCCCACTTCCACTGACCGTCTTCCTAACGCTTCATTTCACAAAGTTTTTTTCTTCCTATTAGAATATTTCTAATTTGCTGTTGACTTTCCTGAACTATACTATGCTAGATGCTGATTCTTCAAGGAGGTCTTCTTTGATCACTCTGTCCAAAATAGCTTTAGTTATTTTCTAATTTCTTTCTAATTAATTTCCATTCCCCTTCCTGTTTGTTTCTATTCTTAGCACTCCTCATTACCTCATATGATGGACTTTTCTCTGTTTCTTTCTTTTTTTTTTTTTTACCAAAATGTGAGTTCCAAGAAAAGCAAGAACTTTATCTTTCTTATCAATGACATTCAATTCCAGAAGACAGGGCCATTAATAATTAATTAATTATTTAATGGAAGGAAATATGAAGAGAACTACAAAAAGGTTCTTGAAAGAGGAACGGAGAGAAATTTTTAAAAGACAGGGAAACTTTTATTTCATTACAGGCTGATCAAGTGATTCAACAAGTAAGATATGTCTTAAACTGAATATGGAGAGTGATTGCTAGAAAAATTACTGAGAAATTCTAATAATCTACAATTCATATTTATAGAAAAAAGCAAAAAAATCTGTACCTACATAATATGCAGTGTATTTCATTCCTTGATTACTTGATTGAGTCATTAACAGAGTATCTGCTATGCTAATCCAAGAATCCAGCCAGGACCAAGAATCACAAATGGGAAAAGGAAGAAGGTCAGGTAAGTCACAGGTTCCCGTGAGCAGAGAACAGGTAGTTTTCTCATCTGATGTTGGACAAAATTCACCAATGTCATATTTTTTAATTTTTGCATTTTTCCATTGTCTTTTGTCTCCCACAGAGTATGTTCAAGAATCCCTCACTCCACTCCAAACCTCTACTGAAGGATCTTGACTCTGTCCCATTTACTTGCAGTTCTGAGTTTATAGATACTTGCATTTCATGATGGCTCAGCATTTATCTCAGCTGCATTTATTCAAAGCCTGGACAGGAATTTTCTATAATACCTTTCACTTGATCACCTTTAACAAAAGGTCACTTTTGGAAGAACATTCAAATTATTTAGCAACTATGACCTGTGGGGTTGGAAAAGAATTTAACGTGAACAACCATCTTTTCCCTACACGTTTTTTTTATTCAAGCTCATCTGTTCTCACAATTTCTATTGGACTTCAAATTTTTTTATGGTAACTTAAGACTCTTCTCAATACTTTCCAAATAAAGTAGTGATATTTAATATATACTCCAGGTATTCTGGGAACCCTTTGAAATGACATGAAAACCAGGGAGTCATGTGGTTGTGTATCCTGGGACTTTGATGAAAGGCTCCCATCCCAGCTTCATATCCCCCATAGTACTCAACTCAGAAGGACATAACCTACATCTAAGGATTGAATGATTCTTTGCTATCTTATAGTCTACTTAATACCATGTAGACTCTAAATACAGAGCATATTGACACGGTTTTTTACTTGTCTTTAACATCAAATAATTACCTCTCTAGTATTGTTGATCATTACACAGAAACTGAGTCACCATAAATTTTCCACTAAAAACCATCAAACATACCCTAATACATACTCTAACAATCATATGAAAATTGTATGGCTTTTAAGTATAAATCTAAGATAAAATAATAAAATGAAATTTCAAATGCCAATTTTATGTGAATATGTGAAAATGCACTGCAGGCACACACCTTGTGTAGAATCACGAGCATCTCTTATTGTTGGGTGATTGATGGACTATGTCAGCTATGGTATTTGGGGCCTTATAATCTGAAGGTGACATAAAGTCCCTACTAAATCAAATAAAGAGGAAAAATCACTCAATGTTTAGTGATCATCACATATAAACTGGAAAAAAATGAGAAGGAAAACCATCATCAGGTAACACCACACATGTTAGACAGCTGTTATCAAAAAGACAAAACATGGCAAGTGTTGGCAAGGATGTGAGGAAAAGTCAGCCCTTATATACCGTTGGTGGAGATCTAAACTAGTGCACCCATTACGTATGGAGGTTTCTGTACACGTAAAGAGGTTCCTCAAAAAGTCAAAGATATAATGACCACACGATGTAGCAATCCCTCTTCTGGAGGCATATCCAAAGATGTGAAGGCAAGTTATTGAAGGGGAATTTGCACTGCCGTGCCCATGACATCATTGCTCACAATAACCAGGATGTTGCCAACTCAACCCATGTTCATTGATGAATAAAGAAAATGTGGGAGATATATATATATGTGCATATATATGTGTGTGTGTACATATGTCTACACACATACGTACAATGGAATGCTATTCATATATATGTGCATATGTGTGTGTGTATGTGTGTGTATGTGTGTATGTGTACACACATACGTACAATGGAATGCTATTCATATATATGTGCATATATGTGTGTGTGTGTATATGTGTGTGTATGTATGTGTATACACATGCATACAATGGAATGCTATTCATATATATGTGCATATGTGTGTGTATGTGTTGTCTGTGTACACACATACACACAATGGAATACTATTCATATATATGTGCATATGTGTGTGTATGTGTTGTCTGTGTACACACATACGTACAATGGAATACTATTCATATATATGTGCATATGTATCTGTGTGTATGTGTATATGTGTGTGTATGTGTGTCTGTGTACACACATATGTACAATGGAATACTATTCATCTTTTAAAAAGAAGTAAATCCTCCTGTCATTTGCAACAATATGGAAGAACCTGGACGACATTATGCTAAAGAGAAATAAGACAGACACAGAAAGAAAAATACTGTACAACCTCATTTCAATGTATAACTTAAAAAATTCATACACGTAGAAACAAAGGATAGAGGATACTTTCCAGGGATTTGATGTGGAGGAAGGACGGGGAGATGTTGGTTAAAGGGCAAAAATTTTCAGTTAGGTTGAATAAGTTCTGGAGATAAACTGTAAACCCCATGACCACAGCTAATAAGAATGTCTTATATGTTGAAAATTGCTAAAAGAGCAGATCACACATATCCTCACAACAATCAGTATATGAGGTGACGATGTGTTTGCCTGATTTAACCATTTCACATTTGATACATATGTGTGTGTTATCAAAACATCACATTTTACACTGTAAGTACACCCAGGTCGTATTGTCCATTTTACTTTAATACAGCCTGGTGGAATTAGAATGAAAGAAGACTTTTCTTAGTATAATTATTGGGCTTCAGCCTCGCCATGGGTTTTCCATGGCATTACAGAGTTAATTGGGTGGACTCTTCTCTGTATGTCAATATTGATTGGGAATGAGAATAATCGCAGCCAGAATTGCTGGGGTTTTGAAGGAGTGTGCCTTTGGATATATGAGACTGTAAATTCTTCCAGGAAGCAACATATATGTGTGTGTGTGTGTGTGTATGTAGACACACATGAACATATACATACACACATATATACATGTATGTATATACATTTGATGAAAATTCAGTAGGAAAAAACCAGGCGTCATGACCTACACTCAAGAGAAGTAAAGAAAGATTCTTAACATAAATGTTCTGTGGGGGTTTCACCAAAACAACATCGTCAGCCAATTCCCAAGAGTTACCAACATAATTCTGACAATGATTGTGTTTCCTGAACTGCACTTTCCAGCTGAATAGAGTGTTGAGCTCAGCAAATCCGAATCTGCCAGGTTAAGTCAAGTTTGTGCATTCTTTGGAATGATTTCTGCACTCCCATTAAGGTTTTACTCTTTCTTCCTCCCTCCATGGAAGAACTAGCGTGAGCCTTTACTAGGAAATCAGTTTTTTCAGTGGCTTTCGTTTCATGTACAGTAAGACTGTGTAACAAAATACAATAATCTTGCAAATAAATAATGCTAAAATACCATTTATGGTAAAAAACAATTGGCGGCGGAAGAAGCTTTTTCGAAAGTCAAACTGAGCACATTGTTTGAAAGCCAATGATTTTGACTGACGTGGACTTGGTTTTTCAAGCATCATTTATCTAATCAATCTGAAATAAATTTTCTAGCCAAAAGGTTTATTTTCTGAACTAGTGACCACCTGATTGTCGGTTTAACCTGTGTTGTACACTCATGTCATGTTGCCCTCCTTTTCTTTTTTTAAATTGGTTGTTGTCGTTGCTTTTGTTTTAAAAAATCTAAGTTTGGGATTCCTAAGAGTACTTCAAAACCCAGGGGACAGAAGAACCCAAGAATACCACTTCTGGTCTATCCAAAGGGTGGCAATGTTATATTCTTTGAATTCAGAGCCTTTATAATTAACAATTTACCACAGAAACTTTTTTTTTTTTTTGAGACAGAGTCTCACTTTGTTGCCCTCGGTAGAGTGCCGTGGTGTCACTGCAACCTCCAACTCTTGGGCTTAAGTGATTCTCTTGCCTCAGCCTCCCAAGTCGCTGGGACTGCAGGC
>NW_003852425.1:12355954-12400258 GCF_000181295.1 Otolemur garnettii | reverse complement strand
CGAACTGCTGCCCTGGGGGGAAAGCTGTGCCATCACAGCTCACAGCAACCTCCAGCTCTTGGGCTTAAGCGATTCTCTTGCCTCAGCCTCTCAAGTAGCTGGGACCACAGGTGCCTGCCCCAAACTTCTGGCTATTTTTTGGTTCTAGTTGTCATTGCTATTTGGCAGGCCCAGGCTGGATTCAAACCCGTCAGCTCAGGTGTATGTGACTGGCGCCTTAGACACTTGAGCTACAGGTGCCAAGCCATACTTACACCTATTTTGTAAACTTATCAGAAAAGTGATTTGAATGATTCACATTCCATATTTTTATATATCTAGCAAATCTTGTATATTACAGCACATTTTCATATTAAATATTAATACAGAAAGGTCTGAATTTTAATCATAATATGTTCATAGTAGTTTGTTTCTTCTTCCTAAATTATTTAGAGTAAAAACTTTTTGCTATAGATTTTCTTTTGAAGGATTTTGAGTCTAGTGAAGTTAGAAAACATAGTATAGGCTCGGCGCCTGTGGCTCAAGCGGCTAAGGTGCCAGCCACATACACCTAAGGTGACGGGTTCGAATCCCCAGCCTGGGCCAGCCAAGCAACAATGATGGCTGCAACCAAAAAATGGCCCGGCGTTGTGGCGGGCACCTGTGGTCCCAGCTACTTGGGAGGCTGAGGCAGGAGACTCACTTGAGCCCAGGAGTTGGAGGTTGCTGTGAGCTGTAATGCCATGGCACTCTACCCAGGGGGATAGCTTGAGGCTCTGTCTCAAAAAAAAAAAAAAGAAAAGAAAAGAAAAGAAAAGAAAAGAAAACATAGTATAAGGTTAATGACGAAAAGGAAATAATTTTGTTTCTCAGTAGAACAATCTCCAGACACGAACTCACAGTGACGGCGCAGTGCAGATCACAAAAGGAGAGCTTCATGTAGCCTCATAGCCATAATTTTCTTTACTAAAAGGAGGAAAGTGTGAAAATTAAATTCGCTAGTTTTCTGAGCCAGAGTTTAATCACAAAATTGGGACAATGAATTCCGTGCTAACACTGCTTCAGTTTGGGTGGGACCATTAATTTCTGTCCACTTATTACCACAGTCATTTCCTGAAAGATTTTAAGAGAACATTAAATCAATAAATGTCAACACCTCATATAAGATGGAGATGATTTATTTCTTTACTTCATCTAAACAGATAATTGCCTAAAATCTAATAGGGACAAAGTGAATTTCAAGGTAACTAGATCAGTCAGTTATAATACTGTGTGTGGTTCAAAAGGTAAGAGAATGCTAACGGCTTGCATTCATTGTGGAAACTTTGTATGAAATTGGTTAATAATTTTGATTTATTTCTAAAACAGCTTCAGAGAAATAGCTAATACCTTCTTATTAAAAATAGAAAGTATTAAAAATAATATTGTCTTCAGAGCAAAAGAAGGAATAAAAGACATTTGTTTAATAATTCATCTCTTTAAATATCCAAGAAAATAAACAAGTGGATTAATTTTTTACTTTGGAAGCAGTTAAATAATACAGATACACGTTCAACTATTTTTTCTCTTTATGAATAACAAAATTTATTTTTCCTTAGACATCAAGTTCTACTTGTTTTTTTGAATGAATAATTTTACAAAGAAATAAAGTCTAGAAAGTTAAAATTTCTTATCAAAAGTTATCCATCATTCTCTCACCTTCAGGATCCGTCTAATGTATTTACAACAGATTCTGTGGTGCTCACAGCTGGATGGTCTCTACAACACTATATATCTAGTCAAACTCATTTCATAATGGAAAGGGAGTAAAACCAGTCAGACTAACTAAGAGTAACATAAGTTATATCTATTTAGATGGATACAATAGTGTCATATATTAAATAGCTGTTCGTTTCAGTACAAATCATGATTTGATCTGCCTAACATCCTAGGAAAGGACAGAGTCGCAGGAAGGGGAGTTCACTGTCATTTACTCTTGTAACTTTGAACCAGATGCACATTTCAAATATTTATGCTTGTGAATTAGCACAGAAATAGCTGCACTATGGCCTCTTATAGATCCTCTGAAATGAGAAAATAGTGATCTTGCCCTTGATGACTTAACCTGCATTTATCCTACCGGTTGTCGCCCTTTACAGGTAACTCTTTGAGAATATATTATGCTTAGCAAAGCACGGTTTTGTTTTGGTTTTTTTGGTTTGGATATTTTTAAATGTTCTGCCAATGTCCTTTAGCAAATAGTTGAAATAAATACCTAAATAATCTTAAGACAGAATTGGACATCTCCAAACCCGCCTGGGGAGAGGCTTCTAACTCAAGGTAGAAGGTACAGGTCCTGAAATCGAGACGCCTTTGTAACAGTGCTCATGATGAGAAGGTGCCTTGGATGATTTCCCTCATTTTCTCACAGCACTTTTCTCTTTCACTTCCTGTTCAAGCCCAGCTCTCTACCCGGTTCCTGAAGGCCCGTCACAGTCCAATTCTACTGAGTGTTGTGCGTTCGGCCAGTTACAATGGCTGATTCCTCAGGCAGCAGAGAAGCAGACGGAGTGTCTGGAACCACGTGTACATGGAGAGGTCTTGCCAGTAGACTGGTGATCAGACAGCGGTCAGGCTCCCCAGGTAGCTCTTTAGCAGGAAGCTCTGCAAACCTTTCACTGTGCAGAAGCTGTTACAGCGAGGTCAGGGACCAGCTCTCCCCGCCTCAGGCACTCATCTCTCATCTCTCAGGGCTCCAAAGTAAGGATTTCATTTCTCGTGCTCACATTGCATCACTCTTTGAAGCTTTATTTATCAGGCTTAAAAAAAAGGAATGAGAGAGAGAAGAAGAAAAGAAGAGAAAAAGAAAGAAGGAAGGGGCTCCGCGCCTGTGGCTCAACGGGCTAAGGCGCCAGCCACATACACCTAAGGTGGCGGGTTCGAATCCCCAGCCCAGGCCCGCCAAACAACAATGATGGCTGCAACCAAAAAATGGCCGGGCGTTGTGGCGGGCGCCTGTGGTCCCAGCTACTTGGGAGGCGGAGGCAGGAGACTCGCTTGAGCCCAGGAGTTGGAGGTTGCTGTGAGCGTGATGCCACGTCCCTCTACCCAGATGGACAGCTTGAGGCTCTGTCTCGAAAGAAAAAAAGAAACAGTGTGGAGACATATTTTTACAGCCATTTATTTCCCTTTGATAGAAAACTTTGATGCCTGCTTGGTTTTTTGTTTGTTTGTTTGTTTTATTAAAACCTCCATCTAAAATTTCTCCCAGATGATTGTGATTAAGGAATTATAATCTCTTATTTGGCATAAAGCTGTCATCACAAGCTCTACAATGCTGCTTTTGAAAGTATCCTAATAATTTTAGATAAGGAATTTGGGGCTATTACAATAAAAGTGTCACTTTTCGTGATTTTTATTCTTTTAAGTTAAAAGTTATTTAAATAAATAGCCCAAGTGTAAAATAATGATATATAACTCTGATAGAGACTTCCACATTCAAGTTCACAATTATATTGCTGTTAATGTAAATAGCAAATGAAGCCACAGTAAAAAATACTGTTATTGAAGTTTGAGGAAAGGAAAAGTAAAGGGGAAAGTTGTCATTCAAAACAGCACTTCACACAAACTAGGCATTGTTTTTGATGAGTCAATTAAAATTTATACCAAAGTTTATACATAAAAAGGCATTAATGTGCTCAAAACTCTAACACTGGTTTGGTACCGTTTATTTTTAACCTACGTGTACATTATACATGGCATACACACAGGTTTCATGCAGGCATTCTTTTAAGAGAAAAAAATCAAAAAGTATTCCCATTTAGTGAGTCTCCACCTCTGAAAACTGGCAAGGAGCCGAGCAGTGTTTATACGGGCCTGTTGCCCTGGACTGGCCCTGCGCACACCAGGCTGTTGGGCCATAACCCAGCACACACCTGCGAGGCCCGTCTTCAGAGGGAGGGGTCCCAGAACAGGGACACGGTGATCAGCTCAGCTCCATTCACAATGATCCTTCAATAATTGTTGGTGCTGTTTCCCTGACTGCATAACGTTTATATCCTTTGGTTTTCATACTATGGGGCTTCTAGTAAATGCAGCTCTTTAAATGGAATCAAGATCAAAATTCATACAGCTCTGCTTTGGGAAGGCAAGACTTTTAGATTCAGATATGACCTCGTCATTTAGATCATTCATTATTTAGTAAGCACTTGAGCACCAAAGGTTTAGAAACAATAAACTAACTATAGCCTGGGGGTTCATATAATAAATAACACCTGTTGTGTCATTTGAATTTTACTTTCCCTGAGGAAACTTGGAATATTATCAATTTTAAGGAATTGAAGCAGAGATTTAAAAACAACAAGAAAGTAATGATTGTTCTCATTAATATTACAGTGACCATACTGATAAGACAATATATAATAGCAATGGTTCATATATTTATTATATTACCTCATTTAATGAGATTCATTTACCACATTTAATAATTATTGAATGTGAAATCCTTAGCAAGGAATGTCACCCAAAGCACATATCAATGTCAGGTAGCAAGTGTAATTATTAAGATCAAGGGTATTAATTTTTTATTTGTCTTCTCATGAAGAGGTTAGGCACAGATAAGAATGATCTAAAGACAGGATGAGAAATGACCTCTATCTGAAAGAAAATGGCCATGCTGTTGACTTTTAGGAGGGCGCACAATTGCTCCTGGTCATGGCATGCAGTTTCTATCATTCATAACTTCACTGGGTTTGAAATTTTCTTTTGTTTCCTACTGATTTATTTCTACTTAGTGTTTAATAGGGGAATTTTAGTGATTTATCAACAATGAGATAGTGAATAAACAGTTCAAGGGGAAAGAACACACATGCCTAATATTTAGATGTGGGATGAAACTTAGAATTAAGCTTCAGATGCTCTATTTACGTATTGAGTCGTTTTTACTGGTACTAGTTTGGTCTTTGAAATAGACTTTAAAAGAAAGGATGATATTTGACTTTAAGAGACATGACTATCTCATTTCTAAAGTTCTTGATGTGTGCCCATGGAGGGAGCCTTGCTGGGGTACCTGCTGGCTGGATTTGGTCCCCCGGCCACATGAAATAAGAGAGAACCAGGTGGCTGCTGTCATCTCATCTGTGCTGTCTGGTGTGGGGCCACCAGCTGAAGTGAAAGCATATGCTGCGCGCCTGGGATACATATAAGATTGTTGAGCTTTAGTATAAAATATATTAACTACTTGAGTGTGGTCATCATATTGATTCTGTGTTGAGATAATATTCGGAGGTTTGGAATGTTAGTTTAAATCAAATATATATTTAAATTAATGTTGTATGTTTTTACTTTTGTTAGTACAGCTACTAGAATATTAAACATTACCAAGGTGGAATGAATAATATTTCTTCTGGACGATGCTCGGATACATGGAATGCTTACATACATGTAGAAGGCTGGGGGTTTTAACCATGTACGAGAAGATGGGGCACAGGAAACTAGGAGGCCACCCCTGAAAGGTGGACATAGGAATCTGTCAAGACTGACCGAGATGAGCAGCCCATCATGGGAATGGGGAAGAGGGGTCACTGCAGAGCATGAAACATCACTGAAGTCACAGTCTCCACAGTAAATACCATCATCTTTACCACCTAGTGACATCTCCACTGTCACTTGAAGAATAATCATGGGATAATAAAATTAAATATCTGTCTGTACCTTGCCTTTTTCTCAATACATATTATTAGATGATTGTCCAGAGCACTCGCAATTTGGTTCTGTGTTATTGTCCTACTGGATGTTAAACGGGGATTGTTTGCAGTTTGTGTATAAAGACTTTAACCAAGAGACATGTAACACTGCCCTGCAACCCAGCCTCCCAAACTATACCTTCATGCTAAAGGAATGTCTACTCAATGTATTACAAAAATTGTACTTTTCATTTACACAAACCAAGCTCCCAAACCATGCCTTCATACTAACTTCATGGTTAACATATAAACATATAATGTATAATGATATGTTTCGTTAATAATAAATTAGACCTTCTAATGGTACCAATATCATGCATTACTCCTAGAGAAAAATGTGACAGGAAAGAAAAGATATAGTAACAGCAGGGAGCATTTATTTATAAATGATAATGTATCATTCTCAAGCAGCTTTTAATGAAATAAACGGCCTATTTTCAAATGAATCATCCTTCCCTGAACACAGGTGCTTGCAGAAGGTGTCTCTGAGCACCACGGACAGAGTGAGCTGGGGATGTGAAATTACTCAGGCCATTGGGTCCCATCAAGACTGCTATCATTTACTGCACGCTCCAGATGGAAAGTTAAGGAGGAACAAGCAGAGGAGCCCAATTAGAAGAGGTCAGGATTAATTTTCTTTAAAGAGTGTAGCTGCTCAGCCGCTTGGCATTAAGTTCTCCGTATAATGAATCCACGTCTGTCATCACTCATCTTCTCTGACTAAGGGTCCACGTGAGCGAGCCGGGCACCAGACTGCAACACGATCTAGGTAAGAACTTGTGCTTTTGTTTCCTATCATTTTCTCCAGGAATTATTTTCTATATTGTCTTCCTATTTCTTCTGTTTCCCAACTGCCCCCAAAATAACACCTTGTTTCTTGAACTTGGTTCCTTTTTTATTAATGTATCTTTGCCGGCTCTCTCTCCCGGGCCCCCACACACAGAACTGCTGATGTAGAGAATGGTTCATGGTGTAGGGAAAAGTTTGTCTCTAAATCCACCCACCTGGTATCCACAGCGTTGCCCACGCTTATTCACGGTCACCTCACATGTGGCCCCAGTCTCTGATTTCCAGACGAAGCACGTTTGTTGGCGGCTATTGGTATTTCCACTTCGCGTGGCAAACAGCTGTTGAAGTTATATTTCCTGAAGTCAAAACTTTTGGTAGCTACATATTGTTCTTTGATTGTTCATTATTTCCAGTATAGACCATCAGGGCAAGTAAGAAGGGTGAGTGAGAAGGCCTGTGTGTTACTATGTTGAGACAGAAATCAAATAGCTCCTTTCATTCTTATGTCACTCAATACCCCATACAAGGAGCGTGAGGCCGGCATCTTACAGATCTCTTTTTAAGTATAAGGGTTTTCTTTTAATTATTGTCTGGAATCAGTTGACAAACATCAGTGTTCCACAAATATTTTCATGTTCTCCAAAACATATCCAGCCCAGGACTGCCCTTACCAGCTCTATGTCTTGAGATTTGGTTCATTTGCTTTATGACTTCATTAATTTTTTTTCTTTTCAGAGTAATCTCGTAGAAGTTATACATTAGTTAGTAGGATTAAGTGATTGATATCTACCTTATCATTTGTCCACAATGTCATGCATATAGATAGACACTATATCTGCTTTCACTAATTCTTATGCCAATAGTTACTAACACAGGGCCTGGTTCATTATAGGTCCTCAATGTCTGGGGAATAAAAGAATGGATGCTCGGGACGACTTGGCACCAAGAGTTGGGAAAAGTTTATCCTTTATTACCAAAAGCTTATCATAGGCTAGGACGGAAAAATGCTCAAAACTTAAGGACACAATATAAAGAATAGCTCAGCATGACTAATTAGAACTCACTGCTCAGCAGAGCTCAGCCATCAGACTCTGTTCAAGTCTCTTCAGTGGCAACATCTTGGTATCTCATCAAGTTTTAGTCCAAACCATGGCAGCGCCAAAGAGAGGACAACATTACGTCCTTTGTGAAGTTTCTTCAATAGAATAAACTACAGTGATTCCCATCAGGAAAAGTTTTATTAATACCCAAGGTAACGATCAGCTCTCATCAATGAGGATAATATAGTCACAACTGTTAACAATGTCCCAATCTCTGTGTTGAGTTATACCATACCATGTATGAAACTTGTCACTCAGAATCTGACCAAGTCTCAAGATCTAACTACCTATCTTCAGGAAGGATAAATATGGAGAACCATACTTAATAAAATGCTAGGCTATACCAAGAAGTACACATTTTGAGAAACTACCAAGCAAACAGCTCAATTATTTTCAAATATAAATTGCAAAGAAAACCTGAAATATGGAAATATGTAATTAATTAAAAATTATTAAAATAGGTAATTCAGGGCAGCATCCATAGCTCAGTGGGTAGGGCACGGGCCACATGCAACAAGGCTGGTGGTTTCAAACCCAGCTGGGGCCGGCCAAACAATAATGACAACTACAACAACAATAACGAAATAGCCAGGCATTGTAGTGGGCTCCTGTAGTCCCAGTGACTGGGGAGGCTGAGGCAAGAGAATCACTTAAGCCCAACAGTTTGAGGTTGCTGTGAACTGTGATGCCTCAGCACTCTACCCAGGATGATAGCTAGAGACTCTGTCTCAAAAAAATAAATAAAATAAAATAAATAGTTCAAAGTGATTTTAAAAACATTAATCTCATTTGGATCCCAATTAGATCATTTAAAAAAAAAATATTTAGTGATATTAATGAAACATTAATTTTCAAACCTGATAATATATCACGCTAATTTTTTTTTCTTCTTAAGTATATATGGTATTCACTATCTTTCTACCATGAATCTTTCATTAATCATGCAATATTTTTACCAGGAATAATAAGTTACTATTCGGTTAATGTAAGTAATACAATAAATGCTACATGTTTTGGGTCTCAAGCACATTTTAAAGTTTTAGAATGTTAAGAGGCATCTTAAATTGATAAGAATTCCAATATTTTTTAAATTTGAAAAATTTTTTTAAAAAGTAAGTTGTTAAAAATGTCAATCCTTTTTCTGAAACTAACAAAAAAAATCTATAATGAGAACAATTCTAAAGGTTTATTAAAGCATATAAGTGATACATCCCATTTTTAAAGAGGTTGGCATCTAATTCATGAAGATACGGTGTTGAAAGCTTAAAGTAGATTCAACGATTTTTAAATGTCTTTTTGTATTGCAGGATATTCTTACTTAATAGCAACCTACAACTGAAGCAGATGTTCATGTAAATGTTTCTCTAAGTGCGAGGTTGATGGAAACAGAAGTAAATTTTCTTTAATAACAATATCATATAACACAGAAAAATGAACTTTTTACTTAATCATATTTCTCTAGGCAATAGCTGGGAAATAGACTCTTTAAATATTGCCTTTCATGCTGCCAGGTGTGATAGACTAAGAGAACCAGGCATTGTAACTAACACTCTAATTTGGCATCAAATGTAGGGTGGCCATATTTTAACATCCGTAAGGTGGGACAACATGGCTTGAGGGCGGGGTGGGGGGCAGGGCAGGGCCTGACAACAATGCAAATTTTGATAAGCAGTTCTCGATAATCACTTCTCAGCAATTATTTGTTATTATTACAGTTTAACATTATAAAATTAACAAAAATAATATAAAACTCATATTCTGGCAAAATAGCCACATGGCAGCCGAAAACCGTATATTCCCTTCTTGTTCTCCCGCCCATTCGTGCATTCTTTCCAAAAATTGGGACTTTTTCAAAACGCTGGGGGACATGGGACAAATTGTTGAAAAGCGGGACTGTCCCGCCAAAAGCGGTACGTCTGGTCACCCCAATCAAAGGAAACATTTGAAATGGTTATCCTTTTTCTGTCTTTATTTTTTGAGAAAAGTTTTCTAAGAAATTCATGTTTTATCTAAAATCAGGAAAATTTTTACTTGGCTTTACATATTAGTATTGATACAAAAATATAACTTTCAAATAAACTGACTTTTAAGGCCCTCCTACCGCATTTATAAGAACAAATGCAGGGATAGCGGTGGTTTTCTCAGGGTAGTTTGATCACTTTTACACGACATTTCTTCAGTTCCAAAAATAGATAATAATTATTAAAGCCTTATAGAAAAATTTTTTGCACAACCAAAAGGCACTGTGGAAGGCCAAGCAAGAAGAGAGCCCTGATGCCTCAGATGAAACGGCGGATGCATCTGTACATTCAGAAACTCGGCTTGCTGGCTTCACCGTTAGCTGGTATTCAATAAATGTAGCTACAATGAGTACAAACAGAATTTCTGAATTATGGAAAGAAGGGGACTTCTGCATCTTATGAGCTAAGAAGTATATTCCTTACACCAAAAGCAACTTTGGATATAACGGAGCCCCTCCAGCCCTATCAACCGCGAGTGATGGAACCGGACACACGAATGGGCAGCAAAGAGAGATATTCTGAATATCATGAGTTTTCAAGTAGACAGGTTCTTACTAGGGTAGGCAATATAATTAAATTATTCATTTGTAAGGCACAGTAGAAAAGCAGCTTAACTTTATTCAAGGAAAAAGTCCTTGATTAAAGAACATAGGAAAAATACTTGAATGTTAGAACTGAAAGAGCTGTCAGAAATCACCGTTGACTGTGTAGTAAACTATGGCTCTGGGTTGCTTTTTCTTAAAGGATATCCTAAAAAATAGGCACAAACGTAGAGGCTTAGGACAGTTCACGTTAGTAGGGAGTGTGATGTTAAAGCTTAAAAAGAAAAATCTCTCATAAGACTGGCAAGCACAAACTTTTAAGATTACTTTCTAATCTAGAGGCTAAAAATATCAGCGATTTTTGGTACCAATCAGCTTTGTGCATGTAACAGGAGAGGCCTGCGGATGTTTCCAAAATGAGACACCATCGAGTTGAAAATGGAGTCTGGGGGGAAAGTGAGTCCGCCTCAGAGGCTGGGTCCGAATATCAGGCAACCTGTGATCCAGGGGTGCTCACTCAAGCCCAAGGATGTGGCCAGCAACCTTTCACCTGGACAACAGTAGCCCCGTGGTTCTTTCTGTGCCTTTGACTTATTAACTAAAAGACAAATGACATGAATTTCATACTGAGGAACATACACAAGGAATGCCCTAGAATTTGCAAAACCTTATACTGTCAACTATTTTCTATATTCACTGCCATATTTCAGTATTTACGTTTAATAATTTTTCAGTTTTGAGAGATGTAAATATTCTCAAAGCTCCACAATTTACATATAAATAATTTACAATCGGCATCTGACATTATAAGAAAAATAAACTGAGTTTATTTTTATACAGAAGTATAATATTAAAAGGAATTAAGAACTATTAGTATCAGGTAGATATTATCTTTAAAAACCTATTGCTTGATAAGAGAATATAGTACATTAACTTTCTTCATTAAGTTGTAGTTCAGGCTTTTCAGAGTTTCCTTCTTTCAGTTAATAAATCTTTACTTTTCATATTTTAAAATTTTGATTCAGTGTAAATAAGTTTATTCAGACGACATTGTGTGGGGCTTTCCTCTCAAATAACCACTAATTCATAGTAATTTCATATTTGATGTAATTTCATCTATCATTTGATGTTATTAAAAATTTTACTTCCATGCATAGTAGATACTCTGTATGTGGAAATATTAGTATATCAAAAAGAAAGATACATTTTTATACTTGCCATTTTATTACATTACTACTATTTATTATCTGTCTTTGGAGAAGATTCAGGGATTTTAACCCTGAAATTTACCTGTTTGTTTGCAATTTTTTTAAATATATAAACTTGGTATATAACAAATAATGGCATATTTAATTAGAAAAAGCCAAGTGGTTTTATAATAGCGCAGGTATGATGGAACTTTTACTAGATCCTTGATTTAAAAGCGCTATTGTGTGTCTGGCAAAGCAATTGTCCCTCATGTACATTTCAAGGCATTGTTAAAAGTAATGCAACAAATATATGCTTTATATCTCTTTAACTAGTAATTCCACTAAGAAATCCTGAATTCTGTGTCAGAAAATGATTTAGCTGTGGATGAGATATTAAATTGCCATACAAGAAACAAATGGAATAGTTAGATTTTTTTCCCTCAATCTCAAAATCCAATTTTATCTAAATTGCTTACTAATGACCTTTATATTTAAAAGATTGTTTGATAAAAGATAAAAGTCTATACAAGTACATTATGCCAAAGGTTATTACAAGGTCAATTTATGTTTAGTGATATTATAGGCTGGAGATACAGTTTCTTTGACTCTGCTATGCAAATAAATCCCCGTTTAGATTTGCTCTATGATTGAAATTATAGTAAATGCAAGATATAATTTATTTTAATTAAAAATGTTTTATTGATGTATAACATGCACCCAAAAAACATTAAGGAATTAAATGTTACCAGAATACCAAAAGCCCTTCGTGAACTCTCTTCCAATTACTGATATGTTTCCACAAATTTAGCACTACCCTGATTTCTACCACTATATGTTAGTTTTCTCCCAGTTTGAACTTAATACAAGTTATAGAGACATTCTTTTTCTATATTTTTAACATAGTCTGTATTTATGTTGTGAGATAATACATTTTGTTGCATGTGGTAATAGTTATGCATTTAAATTAATGCATAATATTCAATTCTATTTATATGCCACAGACAGTGCAGTTATTCTAATACTGATGAATATTGGGGTTTCTACAACTTTGGGGTATCATGACTGAAGCTGCTATATCATTCTTATTAGGCATTTCTTGCTCATAGGGCATACATAAGATCAATTTCAGTAGATAATACTATTTTCTGAAGTATTTTCTGAATTTATACTTATACATTTAATTACCTAAGAATTGAGAATTCCAGCTTTGCTTCATTTTTACCAAGATAGATAGCATTTAATTTAAGCTATTCTAGTCAGTTTATAATGATATCATGGTGAGCTTTTAATTCACATTCCCCTGTGTAAATGACATCAAACCCTTGTTCATGTTCAAGGCTATTTGGACATCCTGTTCAAGTTTTTTCTATATTTTTCCATTGTGTCTTCTATCTCTTCTATTGATTTATATAAATTCTAGATTTCTATTTTGTTCTGGAGGTGACTCTTGTTGTTTACATGTATTGCAAATATAACATATTCCTCCACTCTGTGGCTTGCCTGTCCTCTCAGCAGCGCCTTTTACTGAACAGAAACTCGGACATCAAGATCGGGGATGATGTACCTTTCCAATTTCCTCAGTTTCATTTCAGATATACACATCTTTAAGTACAAACACAAGACTTTTACATTTTTCTTTTCTTTTTTTTTTTTTTGAGACAGAGCCTCAAGCTGTCCCCCTGGGTAGAGGGCCGTGGCATCACAGCTCACAGCAACCTCCAACTCCTGGGCTCAAGTGAGTCTCCTGCCTCCGCCTCCCAAGTTGCTGGGACCACAGGTGCCCGCCGTCTCCTGCCTCCGCCTCCCAGGTTGCTGGGACCACAGGCACCGGCCACAACACCTGGCTATTTTTTTTCGGTTGCAGCCATCATTGTTGTTTGGCGGGTCCGGGCTGCATTCGAACCCAGCACCTTAGGTGTATGTGGCTGGCACCTTAGCCACTTGAGCCACAGGCACGGAGCCACATTTTTCTTTCTACCATATGAAATTCAACAGAGAACTTAATCTCCATGCTGCTTAAAATAAATAACTCTTTCCATATGGATTGCAAACAGACATACCCAGCTTCAACCTTCCTTTCCTCATGTGACAATCTATAGGTGGGATGTCAAGGGTAGCACCTCCCCAGGTGACCCCCCCCAGACGATCAGCAGGTGGTAATCGTGAAATATAAGACACCAGAAAGAACACAAAAGGCAGAGTGTTTATTTTACTCATCTTCATATCTGTCATCATGTAAAAGTTGTAAATACAACTTTGGAGTTATTATAGTATAAAAAATGAACATAAGGAATCAGTGCTTTCAATTATATCACTCTATTTTTTAAAGAAAAGGGAAACAGTACCCATTATTTGTTTGTGGTTATAATGAACTGTGTATTTAGATGTTCTGTTTTCAAGTCCAAGTATGTGCATTTGTCAAAGACCTTGCCAAAATTAATTTTCTTAAAATGTAGACAACATAACCAGATCTGTAATTCTATTGCTGTATATAGTTAATTGATACACAATTTTCATTAATTCTAACTTTAAAAAGTAATTTCCCACTTGATACAACTTATATAAGCAGTTTTAAAAGTCTAAAATGTATAGATGTTTGGCATAGCAGGGGTCCTCCAACTTTTTAAACAGGGGGCCAGTTCACTGTCCCTCAGACCGTTGGAGGGCCGGACTGCGGGCCCCAGGACGAGTCGGCTGCTAAGCAGGACAGGCAGTGGTGGCAAAAACACCCGGCGGACTGGATAAATGTCCTTGGTGGGGCTCACGTGGCCTGCGGGCCGTAGTTTGAGGACCCCTGACATAGAGTGATAAAAATTTCATTTTGTGATAAATTCCAGGAACTGTAGTACTGCCCCACATCTTTATTTCTTTGGGATCAGTTCTAACAGCTAAAATATTTAAACACATATGAAAACTCCAGGTGACCACAAATATCAACAGAATTGGAACTGTTCAAACTTCATCCCTTCCTGTGATAATCCCTGGGCTGGGTTGTTTCTTTCCACTCTGCTGTTTACATGGAGCCAAGAACCGGGTTTGGAGAGTTCTCCAATG
This sequence comes from Otolemur garnettii, assembly GCF_000181295.1. Classification (NCBI taxonomy): domain Eukaryota; kingdom Metazoa; phylum Chordata; class Mammalia; order Primates; family Galagidae; genus Otolemur; species Otolemur garnettii. The sequence goes on along the minus strand of NW_003852425.1, from coordinate 12,385,860 downwards.
ATTCCAAATTTTTATGAACTTCCTCTCCTAACAAATGCATGTGTCAGGGCCCTGCTGTATAACTAAGAGTTAAATTAAATTCCACATAGACTATAAGGTTTGCTACAGGATAAATAAATAATAATGTGTGCTGATTTGAAGCTCTCATATATATCACTGAAATTCAATAGTAACCATAACCATAGTTGGTCTAAGTTCAAAACCATAGTTGTTTAGAACTTAGAACCACATGTATTTTTCTGGGAGGAAAATCTTATCACTGGTTCGAGGCATGGTGCTAATAAAAAGCAGACTAACTTCAGTCCAGTTTTATTATTGTTTTTAGATTCTCTGCAGACAATAAGCCCATGATCACCGTCCTCACCGGCTTCTCCCAAGTGCCCGTCCTTGACTTGCCGCAACTCCACACGTTTCCTACCCCAGCACTTATCCAAATGTTAAACTCGTTACTTTTTAAAATGAATCCATGACTGGCATCAGTATTTAATGCTAGTGTATGCTGAGAGGAACAGTTTGGAGTATAAAAATAAATTTTTTTTGCTGTATATCCTACTGACAGTATTAAAAGGTATACAATTTACCCCTCAGGGATCAGACATATAGTGTTTAAGCTGAGAAGATTAATCACAAACTAGAAGCATCAGAGTACTCTTACTTTTCATATTTATAATCTTTTCTTTGTTCTTTTATTTGTTTTTGAGGCAGAGAGTTTGGCTCTGTCGCTCAGGCTAGAGTGCAGCAGCACCATCACTGCTCACGGCGACCTTGAACTCTTGGGCTCAGCCTCCCAAGTACCTGGCAGGTGCCACCATGCCCAGCTTAGGAACTTGAATTTGGATTTACTGCTTTTTGATGTCTACTGCAGCAAGTGAACGGAATAAGGTGCTTATTTTCCTCATTTAGTTTATTCAACGAGAATCCAATAATAGCAAAAAATTATAGCAATCCTTCATATTTCCATGGGCACTTTACAAACTGAAACTAAACACCTTTCAAGTACATGTAGATACATGGAGACCACACATGCACGTGCAATGTTTTTATTGTTCTAACATTTCATATATTAATTCAGGTTTTCAACTAAGGAATCTATGACTCAGAGAACTTTAAAAATTTGTCTGAGCTCATGAGTTCATTCAATAAATATTTCTTTACTTATGTTCCATAGCAAGTATAGTGTGAGTAAATAGAAATAAAACAGGCTTGGCGCCTATGGCTCAAGTGGCTAAGGCACCAGCCACATACACCTAAGGTGGCGTGTTCGAATCCAGCCCGGGCCCACCAAACAACAATGACGGCTACAACCAAAAAATAGCCAGGCATTGTGGTGGGCGCCTGTGGTCCCAGCTACTTGGGAGGCTGAGGCAGGAGACTCACTTGAGCCCAGGAGTTGGAGGTTGCTGTGAGCTGTGATGCCATGGCACTCTACCCAGAAGGACAGCTTGAGGCTCTGTCTCAAAAAAAAAAAAAAAGAAAGAAAGAGAGAAATAAAACAAGGTTTGTTCCCTTCACAAAATTGTGAAAGCATAAGCCTAAAATTGATCTTAGATTATTAGCACTTGACCATTCATTGCATTTTCCACACCACACTCCCCCCTGTGAACTTCAATGAGCTAAGGAAGAAATATTGGGACATTTCTGAAGAAGTCTATCCAAAGTAAAAACAAAGAAAAAAAAATCAAAACTAACATCAACAGCAAAATTACTGGGATTGCAGGTTTTATGTTTTAGCTACTTCCAGCTTCTCCTTTGCTGGTTTTATCCTACTGATGACAGCTGAATATAGTCAGTGTATCTTCTTACTGGATAACACAAAAGGTAAACTAGAGAGCAAGACATACCTGTTTAGATAGAGAATCAGAATCCCTACTAAAGGGTTCTGGGCGCGGGCTGTATCTTTAATCACCTGACAAAAATCCATGTTTAAGGGAGAATCCCTGTTAACGTCTGTAACTACATTTTTTTTATAACAATATGGAAAAGATTTGTTTTCTTGAACTTTGTTTTCTTTATTTAACTACCAGCCTTCTAGAAGGAAAAAACAGAGGAGAGTATCATGTTCTTATTGTGAAAAACAATGGTATCATCGTGTAATGAAATGGAAAAGAAAGAAAATGGACACGGATCATTCTACTATCTTATAAGCCATTAGGACCAAGTGTGAAGTAAGTGGGCTTTGTTAGCTTGTCCAAATTTTTTCCAAAGCAGCTACATAAATAGTTGAGGTTGATAACTGTGAAAGAAATTTAAAATGAAAAAGAAAGTTAAAGAATTAAATTTGGTGGTTTTAAGGTGTTATTTTTTTAAAATACGGAAAGAGAAAAATGAATAAAATAAAAAGTACAATTAAAATGACATTGCTAACCAAAATTTTTCTATTAACAAATTATAAGGAGAAAGAATAAAGACCTTCCCTTTTGACTTTACTTTTCTAACAAATTCCACACAGTTGAAGGTAACGTATTTGTCGTCAGATGTTATTATTCATATACCTTTATAGTGCCATAAAATAAGGATTTTTCAATCTGGGTTGTACCTTCCCTCACACCCAATTACACACTGCATAATTGAATAAGGGTAAAATTATGAGGTGTAAGAGACTGAATTAGGTCATTTGTCCCAAACCGGTGAGATCCTCCTAACCATAGATTTGAGTTTTTGAATGTTACAATTTCCCCGCCTTCTCATAAACAATGGAGGGAAACAGAGCGTCTCAGGAAGAGTCAGTAAAATGGAAAACATGCTCTCATTTCGCCATTTTCTAGCAGTACAGAATTATATACTATAGACATCTAGTTACAATTTTTTTTCTGAAAGTATAAAATTTTCTCTGCAAATTATCTGGAACCTAGTAAATATTTCTATAATAATAGATATGATTAACATTAATACCAAAGATAAATTCCAATGATGGATGATATATTTTCACAGCGTTATTCCCATATACCTTATCGTTATTACTACCATTACTTTAGAAGGTACAAGAAATCATATTTTTCAATAGTCTAAAATAATAATTTGTCTTAGTTGAAGGTAACAGAAAGCATCCCACAGTTAGGTGATGGGCAGTCAAGTGCTTCTAAATCAATGAGATCTTTCATATTTCCCTAATACCCACATTTTTATCATATTTAACTATAAATACAAGTCCACAAAAGAACAATAACATTGTTAAAATTAAATACGGTTATATGTTATTACCCCATATATACTGCCAGTTCCCATACTGTTATAATGAGTGAATTAATTTCAATTCAGCTAAATAATTGTTTTGTACCACAACAGTTATTCTCTTAAGAATAGCATCTTTTAATTATGGATTGTCTATCTTCCAAGAATTCTAAATAACTTCTAAGCTTTACAAGAGTCGTGATCAATTGCAAAGCTTTGCTGCATTTAACATAGTCATGCCCTAGAAATCCATGGTTGTACAAAGCTTTTATTAGAATCAAGATTCACTTTTTAAATCCATTTAGAAAAGAAACTCTATTGATTCAACTTTTAGCAAGTGGGAAGCATAATGATTAGTGAGCAAAAACAAAATTTTATGCAGCATTCAGAGAGAGAGACGACACACACTGATAGCCTGGTGGAATGACTCAAATTCTTATAAGGCCAAACACCAAGTAAAACAAACACAGAATTCTGTTCTGATAAAACTCTCCATAACTAAATTATATGTGAAGTGTATTAGATAATTCAAAGTTTAGTCTCTCACACAAAGTGTACTTTTTTACTTTATTATACTGTAAGCAATTCATTCTTTTTTTTTTTAACTGAGAAGATAATACTTCATAAAGAAGTAAAATAGATTTTCACATGTTTTTAAATAACCCACCACCCTCTGGGAAATTTTCCTTTCTTATTCTGAGTGCACCTATTTTCAAAGGCAGTTTGAGATTACAATGCTTTGGAAATGATTGCTTGGTAAATTTTCCTTCTGCCAAAATCATGTTACAATAGCATGTAGACAGGAAATTTTATAAACTAAATTATCAATATTTTTAGAAAAGAAAATAGCGAAAGTGTTATTGTGAAATCAATGCATAATTGCTCTATTTGGAGGAATATGGGTGCACAAAAAGAAAGATATTTTACTTAATGTTCTTTTCCTTAAACATTAGATGTCTGAGGAAAGGCAACGAGATTGTGCCTATGAAAAGGGAAGTCAATTATTTGATCACAGTAAAACCCCAAGACATTATTCCTGAGCAGGCACGATATATATATAGATTCACTGATCTTACACTATAGAAAATTAATCTATTAAAACTGGAAGCTGAGCAGGGCAGAAAGAAACATGATAGTCAATGCAATACGAGGAAAATATCAGAGACCGGTCTCATGCAGGTAGATTGATCAGAGAGGTTTCTATCACTGACATTTACATTGTTTCAATTCATGCCCAACCAGGTGCATTCTGCATTGTAAAGTAACCTTCACACATTGGGTCTAGCCCAAGTCTAGCCCAAGTCTTGTCCAAGTCTTAGAAGTTCCAAAATTGGTCCATTAGCCATTAACCCACCACCACTCTCCAAGAAAACCAAGAAAGGAGATGGGTCTTCCGATTTGTCACTTTGAAAAATAGCATTTTTAGGGCAAGGTTGTCAAGGGAAAAAGGAGCCCATAAGAAGAGGAACCTAACATTTTATTGCATTCCTTGGTGGACATCTATATGAGTTGTGGACTTTTTGATCTGCCCACTTTTCATATTAGAGCAGAAAGAAAGGTAGTTTCAAGGGCAGGACAAGACACATATAGACTCGGTGTGTATCAAGTTGGCAGTGGGTAGCTGTGCCTGAGCAATCCTGCCAAGTCCACATAGGAGGAGTGCTTACTGCGGCAAGGGAACCGCAGTAGTGAAAATCCCAGCAGCAGGTGCCCCAAGGGAGGTGAGGAGAAAAGCTAAAAGGTGGGTGAGGTTGAGTCAAATCCAGATTTCTCAGATGATGGGGCTTAAGAAGACCAGAAAGATTTTCATATATGAATCCCAAGAGACTACAGATACCTCAAATAAATAAAATTTAAAAAACAATGTCAGTCACAGGAGTAGCTACAACTTAGAAAGAAATAAATTATTAACCCATGTGAGTGATGCATGTCCTACCTCCCCTCTTCCACCCTTCTTCTCCCTGTCCCAAAATAAAAAAGCAGCCTGGCCTCAAGGAGGGAAGTAATCTTGTTTTAAAACATTTAGTTCTACATCAAGATAGTAACTTCCCTAGAAGAATTGGTAAAGGCCTGTAAACATCTCAGACTGTGGCAGTGCCTGTGGCTCAGAAGGGTAGGATGCCAGTCCCATATGCCTGAGGTGGCGGGTTCAAACCCAGCCCCAGCCAAAAAAAAAATCTCAGACTGTGGTAGCTGTGATGCACCCAGAATCCTCTTAGCAACTTGTATTAAAAGTTACAGCTTGGGCGGTGCCTGTGGCTCAAAGGAGTAGGACACTGGCCCCATATACCAGAGGTGGCAGCTTCAAACCCAGCCCCAGCCAAAAATAAATAAATAAATAAATAAATTACAGCCTTACTATTTTAAAGGAAATTAAGAGAGAATTACATCTGTACACTTATTCCAGTACAAGAGAAAACATTACTTCTAAGGGTTGTGATGGTAAGAGCTGAGTTGAGGGAGGGTCACTGGACCTGGTTAACGGCTTCACTAATTTAGAAGCTGGTGGTGGAAATTGTGTTATTGTTCAGGTGACACAGACGTGTGCAAAATTTGCAGAGCAATCTTCAGACACAAGAATACTTGAAATCTTAGAAGACAACATGAAATAGCAAAGCCTAAGCAGGGGCAGATGATGTAAATAATAGAAAAACAATGACAATAATTTGCATGATCATCAATTATTTGAAATTATAATGATAATTACTATTATTATATGCAAATGTATCATAAAATTGCCCCAGCACTGAATTTAAGCTATTAATTGGACTATTCCTTGCATCTCCATATAAGTTACAAGTTTTTATAGCTATAAAATGCTATTGTCAATCATTATTTCAATAATATTTTATTAATATATGTGTCTATGTTTATTGACTATGTTTTATATTTTATCCAGCCATAAATCCTAGAAAGAGGCTTGAGGTAAAGAAGAAAAACCAGGCCAATTACCTAATTTAATAAGGTTTAGTTTTCACTTTTGAGTGAGAAAATACAAAAATAGAAAAAAAATCAAAAAAAGAAGGGTAGAGTTAGGTAGTATATTCATTAAGTTCTTATATTAAACATAATAATAATTTAATCATTGTCATTTTAAAAGTTAGATTTTTAAACTTCCATTGCAAATATTCATATAAATAAATATGTAGTTTTTCCTTTCTCCTAAGATACACTAAAATTGTAAGAATAAATAGATGGCAATGAAACTCCAGGAACTGTTGAGAATATACAGCAAGGTTGCAGGATACAAGGGTAAGTGGGAAAGTCCATCGCTTTTACATAGACTGCCAGGGAACAAGTGGAATTTGACATTAAAAGCACAATACCATTTACCCTACCACCTAAAAATGAAATACTTGGGTAGGACTATAAAATATGCACAATATCTATAATATATGTAAAAACTACAAACTTCTTGTGAATGAAATCAAAGAACTAATAAATGTGGAAATTTCCCATATTCTCCAACAGGAAAACTCAATAGTTTCAAGATGTCAGTTCTTCTCAACTTCACTGATAGGTATCACACAATCCTATTCAAAATTCCAGAGGGTTATTTTGTGAATATTGACAGCATGACACTAAAGTTTACATAGAATGAAGAAAAAAACAAAAGGAACTGGAATAGTCAACATCATATTAGGGGGAAAAAGGACAGAGCTGCAGGACTGACCTCATCTGATTTCAATACCTAGAACAAAGAGAGAGTAAGGGAGGCATTGTGGTACTAGTGAAACAGAAGATAAATCAAGGGAAAAGAATAGAGAGCTTAGAAATAGACCCATGTAAATAGAGTCAACTGATCTTTGACACCAGAAACAAGTCAATAGAATGGAAAGAGATAGTCTTTGCAACAAATGGTGACTATAGTTAATAATAATGCATGATATACTTGCAAATGTCTTAGAAATTAGATCCTAATTGTTTCCATCACAAACAAATTTATACGTGAGATGATAGATATAATTGGCTTGATTTAATCACCTCACAATACATACATGTATTAAAATATCACATTGTGCACTGCAAAAAATACAGATTTTATGTGTCAAATTATACCTTGATAATGCTGAAGGAAGAAGGGTGCTGGAAGCCCTGGATGTCCATATTTCAAAAAATAAATCTAGATACTGACTTACATCCTTCATGAAAAATTAACTCAAAATAGAAATAGATTAGCTTGTCACAGTGCTCATGCCTGTAATCCCAGCACTCTAGGCAGCCAGGGCAAGCAGATTACTTGAGCTCACAAGTTAGAGACCAGCCTGAGCAAGAGCAAGACCCTGTCTCTAAAAAAAAAGCCAAGGTTGGTGGTGGGCACCTGTAGTCCTAGCTACTCGGGAGGCTGAGGTAAGAGAATCGCTTGAAGCAAGAGTTTGAGGTTGCTGTGAGCTATGATGCCACCACACTCTACCAAGAATGAAAAAAAAAAAAAAAAGACATAGACCTAAACATTAAGATAACACAGGTGAAAATCTACAGTAAATGTTTAGTCAACAAAGGCATGAATAATGAAAACACTAATTGATAAGCTGTATGTAATTAAAACTAAAACTTCTGTTTTGCAAAAGATGTTGTCATGAGGATGAGAATACAAGACACGGACTGGAAGGAAATATTTGTAAAAGATACATCTGACAAGGATTATTATCAAAATGCAGGACTAGCATTTGACTCAACAAAGAGAAAACAACCAACAAACTCCGCACTGAAGGAAGATATACAGAGAGAAATTAGCACGAGCAAAGATGCTCAGATTACATGCCATTAGGGAGCTACAAGATTACCAAAATACCAGGAATTCACTAACCAGAATGGCATAAGAACACTAGAAACCCCCATAACGGCAAAAATGTAGAGCAATAAAAACTTTCACTTACTGGTGATGGGAATGTGGAGTGAGTGGTACAATCATTTTGAAAGACAATTTGGCATTTTCTTTAGAAAAATTAACATACTTTTATCACACCATCCAGCAATCGCCCTACTTATTATTTGCCCAGAGAATTTAAAACTTTATGTCCACACACAAAAAGATTGCACATGGATGTTCATAGAGCTTTATTCATGATTGCCAAAACTTGGAAGCAGCCGAGATGCCCTTCCATAGGTGAATGGATACGTGCAGTATATCCATACTATGAAATAATATTCAGCCCGATAAAGAAATGAACTATCAAATCATGAAAGCAGCCAATCTAAAGAGATTACATATGTGCAACTTATAATTCCAGTGATACAGCCTTTCCCTCCACAGACAGAGAAGACAGTGACTGTCAAGGGTTGACGAGGAGAGAAAAACGGATAGACAGAGCACAGGGGATTTTTAGGCCAGTAAAGCTATTCCGTATGACACCATAATAGTGGATACAAGTCTTTACACTAGTCTGTCAGACTCACAGAATGCACAGTGCCAAGAGTGAATATCAATGTCAACAACGGACATTGGGTAATAATGTGGGTTCATTTGTAACAAATGTACCCTCTAGTGGGGTACACTGAGAGTGGGGGGCAGCGTGCAGGGAAGGGCGATATGGAAACTCCGTATTTACATTTTCTCTTCAATTTTTTTGTGAACCTAAAACTGCTCAATAAAATAAAATCTATTTAAAATAAGAAATAGAAAGGAAATAAGCCCTGTACTTGCACAAAGTCCATAGGAAGCAAAATACTTGAACAAATCCCAGGTGATGGTGAGAGGATGAAAGGAGATGATGAATTAAAAGAGCAGGACAGTAGAGGCACAAAGTGGGACAACAGGTCCTCTCGTTACCGAGACCTCCGAGAGGGGGTGTAGACAGCCTACATAAAATAACAACAACAAAAAAAAATGAGCGACACCTGTGGCTCAAAGGAGTAGGGCGCCGGCCCCATATACTGGAGATGGCGGGTTCAAACCTGGCCGAAAAACTGCCAAAAAAAAAGTATGTAAAATATTTCTGGAAGTTAGAAAGTCCATTGGAGCACTTGAGACATCCGTATTTTCTTATTATATTTGTTTGAAAAGTTATCATAAAACTTCAATTTAAATTATAGAGAACTCGATAGAAGACACAATTTAAACAACAGTAACATTCTTTTGGGATTTGGAATATTAGGATTTATAATGATGGAGTGTGCCATTCAGCAGTGCAAATTCTAAAGTCAGATGGACGTGGGCTCATACTGAATCCTCTTGCTCAGTTGCTAAGGGTGATTGGGAAGGTGACGAATTTCTGAAGCTCAAATCCTCTACCTATTAAGCTGAGGTGAGCATTGCCGGGTCCTAAGCCCTGTGAACTGACGGCAACCGACTGAAAAAAAATAGTTAGAAAGGACAAAACACCAAGAGACAAGACACATAGAACAGGATTTTCAAAGGTGAGAGAGAGCAGAGGGGACCACTGCCCTTTAGTGGGGTTCTGATGAGTAACCCCTAGTTTCAGTTCCACTCTGTTTTTATTGAAAGCTATTTGCTCAGTAGCTCAGAGGGTCAGCTGAGGAAGGGAACCAAGATGCCAGCAGTGTCTCTGAGTGAGCATATCTGCTCCTATCGTCTCTATAATCATGAACCTTAGAGGCCTGAGCAGTCTTGGGAGAGCAGTAACCCAGCCTTGTGTGGGGGCAGCCTCCTGTCTGCGGGTCACACACACAAATTCCCAGGGAGGTGTTCATCTCCGCTAGTTCACTGCAGAGTAAAATGCCACTAGCATCAATCTCTTCTGAAGAATTCGTGGAAAAAGAATTCGTGGAATTTTCCTCTCTTCTCCAGCACAGAGGGTCTTCCTCTGTGATAAGGGATATAAGCCCTCCTACCCAAATTTCAGGGTTTGAGTCTTGATCTCTCATGCACCAAATACAAATTTCTACCATAGGTACTTACTTTGTCTGTTAACTAGGCCAGGTACGGCCTAGTTAATGTTTCAAGCCAGGTCTTGCTCACAGCTTCCTCTGGGGCTATTACTTCTTCAGAGTGTCTACAGACCCAGCTGGGGTGTTAGTAAGCTGTATCCCCAATAGGCTGGACTTCTAGGAAAAGCAGAAGCTTGTTATTAACGCACACAGTTATGATTTAATAGAAGAAAATTAAGAGAAAAAAAATAAAGTGAGCCTGAACTTCAAAAAAAGAAAGAAAGAAATTTAGCAGTGACTGGTTTAGAGGTAAACCAGCTGATTTTCCTTTGTTCTGCCTCCTTGGCTTACTTTTTTTATTTTCCCCTTTTTCTGGGGGTGTTTTCCTTGCCAACAAAGGGGTCTTTGGTCCCCATTCTGCCTGCAGAGAATGGTCACTACTTGGTAGTGTATCTGTCCAATATAAAGAGATAAAAAATGTAAAGCCTCTTATTAAAACATCTGGTACATATAAGCATTGAATAGAAGTTAAATTTTTCTTAGTCTATCATTTATATATAGGGTCAACGTTTATTTCTTCTTCCTTTACTAAGTAATGCAGTGATAGAGCTGTAAATAATTTTGATAAGTCTCTCTCTTCACATGGTGGTTATGTACTCAAATCACAAATTTATTCCTGTCTCTCTTCCAAGAGTAAATTAAAAAAAGAAAGACTTTCCCAGTTATAGTTTCACATTTTTATCATTGTTTCTAATTCATTGGAAAGTTTCTGAATAGACAACAAGAAAATGGTTGTTCAGTAAGACAAATTATTTACAAGTGAGATGGCAACTGGAATTTCAGACTAAAGAGACCTCAGGAAGTAGAGAGTGGTGCTTAGACTGTTTATATAATTCTGCCTTTTGCTGATAAGCCGTGTGCCAGAGAATGAATCCCCGATTCTATCCTCTTGTGACAAAAGAAAGAAATAAAATCCAGATTAGATGTTCTCTAACACCGAGCGTGTGCAAAGAAAGACCAGGTAACAGCACCACAGGCTGAGGCCCCCTATTTCCTGTACCGCTGCAGGCTGAGTCGACAGCATTTATCTATTCTGCTTGTAACAGTGCTATTATGTAAAGGCATGAACTAGAGACACGGTCTTAATATATCAACTCAGATAAACGTATACGATGATGCTACGTCTCCATCTCACTCAAGGGGAAGGCAAAGCTTTCCAAGAAGATTATGTAAATGAACTTCTCAACAGAGTCCAAAATTGGAGTTTCTTTAGGGAGGATTTTGGTTTATTCAAATCAATAGCCCCCAGGGAAGAACTTAAATCTAAAATTCTTTCAAAAATAGGTATCATATCTTAAAACTAATCATCTTTTTTTTTTCATTCCAATTATTGTCTTCTGCTGTCTAACATATGTTAGGCCAGATGATAACCTTTTAAAATGTGTTCAATTATGTGAAAATAGTCGATGTATATATGCTACACATTTATTGAAATATCCATGTTGATCAAACTTAATTTTTTATGCCAAAAATACTCGTGAGTCTCCCTTTCCTGTTTCCAAAAGAGATGGTTAAAATGAGGCAAACTGTTAGAATAAGGCAACTGAAAAACACAGGAGTAACTTCTGAGAGATCCTGAAGCCGCTTTCCATGGACAAAAAAAGTCAAAGAGTCCTGATCAAACAAGAGAGAAAGGAGGGGGAAATCTCAAGGCAGCAGATGTGGAAGATAAATGCATCTTTGATATATGGAAATTCAAACACAGTGGGGCAATAAAAATAAAAAGTAAGGGTCAGGCTTGGTGGCTCATGTCTGTGATCTTAATACTCTGGGAGGCTGAGGCAGGTGGATTGCCTGAGCTCAGGAGGTCTATACCAGCTTGAGCAAGAGCAAGACGCGTCTCTCCTAAAAACAGAAATACTAGCCAGGTCCTTCCTGCTGGGGAGGCAGAGGCAACAGCATTGCTACAGCTCAAGAGTTTGAGGTGGCTGTGAGATACGATGCCACGGCACGCTACCAAGGGCGACAGAGTGAGACTGTCTCAAAATAAATAAGTAAAATAAATAAAAATTAAACCTATGTTGGGTCTATTTAACCAAGACAATAGACTTTTATGGGATTATCTCAGAGTAGCAGGGCAAAGTGCTATATACAACCCTGAGGGTTATTGTAAGTGCTGAGGTAAAGGAAACAAAGCTATTTCAAGTTATTCTTTGTACGGTGTCACCTGCAGGGTGTGTTCCACTGGGCTTTCTAGGTTACACATCTTTCCTGTATCTGTAAAACCACATCACCCTCCTTGAAGTTTCTACTTGATTCAACTCAGAAAACTCAAATTACATCCCATGTCCATTCACTTCAGATACCCTCTCACACGTTTGTGTCCCGACGTGTCTGTAATAGGACCTGCACGTCTGTGTCATTTACATTTGCAGAGATTTGTTTGTACAGAGCTTCCTTCCACACTTTCCACACTGTCCTTGTGGGCAGGAAATACAACTTCTGCTTCATTGTAACCCCCTACGTCAATCTGCATGAGGACTTAGCATGAGGACGATTAAGATATATTTTGCTAGGTTTTTGCAAAGAAGTTCTAAATGAAAGTAAAATAAAGATTTACAAAACCATTTTTGGATTTAGGAGGAAAAGTGTAACTTCAGAGTCATCCTCATTTACAGTGAAATAGGAAGGGGTCTCAAAACTAGGTGATTAACGTAAGAATTGCAGAAGAAATATTTCTCTAGAGGCACACAGGAGTGAAGGCAGGTGGGAGTTGGTGAAATCAACTCAAGAACATCTTACACATATTTTTTTCCACCAGGATTGTTTACAGATTTGTTCAATAAACAGATATTAAACATCTGTGCTACGCTTGAGACACTTTGACAGATAAGTGAAGTTCTCTGTCCTGGAGGGGCCTACAATTCAATAATGCTCTGAAGGCTATAAGTAAATAATGGTGAGAATTTAGAAAAAATGTGGATATTTCCAGGGTGCCACGGGAGCAGGAAAGAGAAACATTTAGGCAAGTCTCTGCCATTTATCAAAACTTTGTTGAGTACAGGTATGTTTGGGGTGCTTGGACCAATTGCTGGGATTCAACAATGAACACGTCTTCATGGGTTTATATCCTTGTGAATGATAACAGAAAGTAGACACAGGGATATTTGTAAAGTGGGGGAGGGTGCCTACAGAAGTTTAGTACAGTAAGAACAAGAGCCAACCTCAGCAGGGCATCCACCTCATCTGTGGGCATCCACCTATGGGCTGTTTCAATTTGATATAAATAAGCCAACTCCCTGACACCTAGTCTCCTCATCCCTTAAATAGATGTAATAATCATGTTTATCTTACGGCATTATTGTAAGGATTAAATATTTTAACACAGGTAAGGGTGGTAGAAGGCTGTCGGGCACATGCTGGCTTCTTTACGTGTTTGGCATTGTTTCCATACTATGAGGCCACATGAAATGGATCTATTCAAGATCGTCATCCTCGGGAAGATTCCTGTGAGACAGTCGTATCTCTGTGAAAATGGAAGTACCGGAGAGGACAGCTGGTGGAGGTTCAGAGGTGATGGAAAGGAAGGAGAGAGGAAAGATCAGATTGAAGAGTTTACGCAAAAGTCCAGAGATGGAAGGAAGCATGACACTTTAAGGACTTGAAATTATTTTGATATTTTTGGAGAAAGAATCATAGAGAGACTGGAGAGAGCTAACCATTTGGGGAAAAGTCAAAGGCAGGTATAGAGTGTGAAGAAATGGTGCCAAACCAAATGTACAAGAATCAGCAATGATTCAGTAAGTCAGGTGGCACCGTCTGGGCAGAGTGGGGTGTGTGGAGGCAGAGTTGGCGCATTGCTGCAGGGGCTCCACGAGTGCCATGAGCTTTGGCTCTGCCAAGACACAAGGTGTGGGACAAGGAGGAGAGAGAGATGCAGCCGCATGGCCATGTGAAGACCAGTGTCAGAAACTGACCAGATCAGAGATACTGTCAGCTTCCAGGAAATGTCTTTTGTCTATTCTCTGAATAAGGGGATTTTTAACAGCAAATGTGGTTTGCTGTGGTTTTTCTTCAGCGTGAGGAATGGATTTAAACAGCATGACCTCATTAAGAAGCCACTGAAATACTACGGGTTAGAGCTGAAAGAAGCTTTGATTTAGTGTGATGTAGTAGGTATGGATAAGTGAGAATATATTGAAGAAATACTGAGAATTAATACTTGACAATAGCATTGTTGCAGGGATTGTCCTGAAGTGACTAATATGCTTCCCTTTTGGTGGGGGGGGGGGGAAGTATTAAGGGAGCTGACCAGGCAAAGATAGAGAAAAAATAATAACATTTATCCATTATGGATGTGACAGTAATGCATCTGAATAACGTGCTATGCAGATAGGAATCATATAGGCCATCGGGGATATCAAAATAGAAATATCAATGTTCAGTCGATACCTCTTACATTTTGTAAAGACCATGAGAGTCGCTGAGATCACATTTGGCTACTACAGAGGGAATAAATACCAGAAAAACAAGTTGAAAATTTGGGGGATATTGATATGCCAAAGGTGGGCCTTGAAAAGGGCTCTGAGGAAGTTGTCCTAGAGGCCTTCAGAGACTGGGAAGGCACTGTTAGATGGAGTCCAAGATGGCTGAAAATGGATGTTTCTAAGAAAGATAAACACTAATTCGTAACGTGGAATTAGTGCAGAGGCGGTGAAACTAACCCTTTCTCTGGACTTTGCAGACGCATCGGGGACTCTGGCAGCATCATTTGTTAGTGCGCCGAGAGAGAACAAGACAAGACCACAGAGGGCTGAGAACCAGGTGTGACGCAGTGGGAGAACAACTGCAGTTAGGGGACATGAAGCTGAAGGGACAGGCGTTTGTATTGTTAGGAGAGCTTCTTGCTTTTACTTGGCTCAAGGGAAAAGAGCAGAGAAACAGGAGTTTGAAATTTAACAAGTGCACAGTTGAAGAGGAGAAAAGTGGTGATGAAGGAAGTGTAAAGAGAATGGATGGGGGAACAATGGAAAAGCTGGCTTTGGGAAAAGGAGGAAAATGATTTTCTGATGCTAAACATAGGACTGAGCTGGGGAGAAAGCTTTTGGCTTTTGTGACTCAAAGGTGGACTCTGCCAGTACAACCCTTTCCATGTCTCTATTTCTTCCTGACCGAACATTAAATCCAAATCTAGCGATGGAGCTGCTCTCTTACAGCCATGGGCAAAGTCCGAAAGAATTTTTTAAAACGTTGACCATGATGCCAGTGGGCTCCTGAACCATGTCCAGTAGGTTCCACCCTCCAAGGTCATAATCATCAAAATTTTCCAAAGTTTTCCTTTATTCCATTTTATATCAATTTTAATGTTACAGACAGATGTGTTGATCTTAAATATTACACTTTTGAAGCTATTGGTATATAGATCTATATAATTACCAATAAATTATACTGTTTATGATTGAAGATTTTAAAATAGTAAAACATTTATGAGAATATTTTATGACTTGGCAAATGGCTTAAACTGTAATATAAAACTATAAAAAGTAGAATATACAGTAACACTATATAATAATCTATAAATGTAGAGAAAAGCATCTATTAATGTATGAAAATTTCAATAATTGATATGTACCTGTGGTGAAATTATGGATGGCTATTATTTTATCTTTAAAGTTTATTTTATAATCCAAAGACCATGTGTTACATTTAAATTAAGAGAAAATAAAGTTTAACAATGAAAATACCCTTATAAATAAATACATGATTCAAAACATTAGAAAAATGAGAAATACATCACTACTTGATAAAATATTAATTCTCCAGATATATGTGTGGTACATTTTTCAGAGCTTTTTATATATGGCAGAGTGGCAAAAGTTGAAGAGAAATAACAAATTTTCCCTTCCCGAGGGCAGCTCCAAGTCCAGATATCAATTCATTGACAATCTGGTCAGATCATTTATTTTATCACAGTTATCTGGTCAGAGACTCCCCTTTGCCAAAGAATCTTGGCAGGCCAGCTGGCCCAATGAACAGTGCACTACATTTGGCCTTGAAAAGATGGAAAGGACCTTGTTTTTCTGCAGTCGAAATGTGAAGTCTTAGAAAACTGAAGAATAACAAAAATAGTTAATGTTAAGGTTTTCGATTTATGGCACATGGATGATTTTGCCCCTTTCTCCACCTCAGCGTTTGATAAATGTGATGAAGCCAGAGTAAGTCAGCCCGGATTGCATCCAAACTCAAGTCCGAGGGAAGAACGGACGCTGATTAAAACTTGTCAGGGGACGTTTCCATCCTGTCTTCTGCTGACTGGCTTGGGGACACGAGGTGGAATTATTATTTTCAGTCAATTATTATATACTGAACTATGATGTTTGCATGACACGGCACATTTAGACGTGTTGTTGATTGTCTTCTATATTAGGTTATTAAGTATGAATGTCTGATTTCCTTCAGTACTAACTTTTGCAATTGATATCTCTAACATTTCTCTTTGATACTTCTTTTATTTATTATTGTGAAGGTACATCCTTTTTATTTTATTTTATTTTTTTTTTTGAGAACCTTGGGTAGAGTGCCACAGCATCATCATAATTCACTGAAACCTCAAACATTTGAGGTTAAGCAATCCTCCTGCCTCAGATTCCTGAGTAGCTGGGACTACAGGCACACACCACCACACTAGGCTAGTTGTTTGTTTGTTTGTTTTTTTCTATTTCTATTAGAGATGGGGTCTTGCTATTGCTCAGACTGGTCTCAAACTCCTGAACTTAAGCCATCTGCCTCCCTCTGCTTTCAAAGTGCCAGGATTACTGGCATGAGCCATAGTCTTCAGCCATCTTCATTCTTGCAGACGTCCATTTTGACTTGTAATCTTTCAAAAGATTTTAGATCAATTTTTGTGAAATCATAGATAAGAAAAAATTCTTACTATTTTTGATTATAAGTTCAATTGCAGACAGCTCAAAATATCAATGAAGTGTTTGGAAAGGATGTGGCTAATGAATGCAAAGGTTTGAGAAGTTCCATTATGATGATTTTAATATTAAAAATAAGCCATGTGTGGCCCAGTGCCTGTTGCACAGTGGTATGGTGCCAGCCACATACACCGAGGTTGGCAGGTTCAAAACCGGCCCAGGCCAACTAAGTAACAATGATAACTGCAACAAATTAATTAATTAATTAATTGACTAATAGCTGGGCGTTGTGGCACATGCCTATAGTCCTACCTACTTGGCGGGCTGAGGCAAGAGAATCGCTTAAGCCCAAGGGTTAGAGGTTGCTGTGAGCTGTGATGCTGCAGCAATCTACCAAGCATGACATAGTGAAACTCTGTCTCAAAAAAAAAAAAAAAAAAATTATGTGGGCCAATCTGAGACCAAAGAGGATAATGATGAGGTGAAAACTGTAGTGAGAGTAAATTTACTTTTTTTTTTTTTTTTTTTTAGAGTCTTATACTGTGTTGCCCTTGGTAGAGTGCCGTGGCGTCAATAGCTCATAGCAACCTCAAACTCTTTTTGCAGTTTTTGGCTGCGGCTGGGTTTGAACCCGCCACCTCTAGCATATGGGGCTGGCGCCCTACTCCTGTGAGCCACAGGCACTGCCCAGATGAATTCATTTTGACTCACACTAGAATGAGCAACATGATTTGATGTTACAATATTACTGAACCATTTGAAACAATCAGCAAGGTAAAGAAGCTTGGATAGGAGAGAAATCAATGTGGAGCTTGCCTTTCTTTGTTGTCATGACATAAAAGTGAACCATTTCTATACCATCTTGTTATGTGTGATGAAAAATGGATTCTTTTTGACAATTGCAGACATTCAGAACAATAGGTTGGATGAAGACAAAGTGCTGAAACACAGCACCCAAACAGAGTATTCTTCCAAAGGGAATGGTGTCTGTTTGATGGCCCAGCACTGGTGTTATCCATTACAGCTTCATGAAACCTGGTCAAGTCAAAAACAGATGTCTAATGCAACCGGTTGGACTAAATGATGAGAATAGTTCCGATGAAACAGCCAAGATTTGTCAAAAGAAACAGGACAATCCTCCTGCGAGACACTGCTGTCGCATAAACGATGGTGCTGAAACTACAGAAGCTGGACTCGGAAACTCTCTGTCACCCACTGTATTCACCAGAACGTGCACCAATTGCCTACACTTTTTCTAGGCTTTGGACCTCTTCTTGCAACGAAAAATATGCAATTATCAACAAGCTGTGGAAAATGCCTTTCATGATTCAATTTCCACTTGCCATAGAGGCTTCTTTGCTGCTGGCGTACACAAGCTACCACTATGATGATAAAACTGTATCAGTAGTTTAGATGCACGCTTTGGTAAATTACATTGCTTCTTCTTTGAGATATAATAAACTAAACTTTTGACTCAAACTCAGAAATTTTAGATTTAATGACCTAATATCTATGTATACACAGTAAAATATGTATCATTTAAATAGATATAAACCACTCAACATAGTCCACAGGCATTTCTTAAAATAAGTCAAAACTATACAGAATCTGGAAAAAAAATCTTCAACTAATATGAAATAGTTAAGAGTTTTTCTTGGCTATACTACACATAAAATGCCTGAATATGCAGGGTGTAAATGTCATGTTGTAAATCTGACCTACAATTCACATAACAGCGTAGTATCTTGACAAAATAGAGATGTTTTCCTTTGTATAATTGCCAATGCCAAATAAACAACTTGCATTTTTAAATTTACAGATTGTTTGTTACTGTCAGCAAGATAGCTTTTTCTCAATTACTGGAGAATCTTATCAAAGCTTGGGAACCATACATCACATAGTAGGAAAATTTTCCAAGTTATTCAGAATAAATGTTGTGTTTCTACTTACCATTTCTTTTTATTTACACCTGAAAAAAAGCACCACACTTGTCCTTTCACAGACTTTAGCTTTCAAATCATGCTTTCTTTTTTTCTTTTTTTTTTGGCCAGGGCTGGGTTTGAACCTGCCACCTCCGGCATATGGGTTCGGCGCTCTACTCCCTGAGCTACAGGCACCACCCCATGCTTTCTTCACATTAAAAATGAAAAGGAAACACTGATGGAAAAATTGACTTCTGTTCTATATATTCTGTGTTAGCCTCGCGTAGAAATTTGTGTTTATCTGGAATAGTCTTACAGAATTGAGAATAGAAAAGCTTTAAATTAAATAAATGTGTCTACCAATCCTGCTCTTCATTTCTTCAGCATTTAGTAAGGCCTGATGCTTTCCTTACGTCCCTGGCTGCCCCTGGCCATGCTCCTCCCAGACGCTGCACCCTGCTAGGAGGTTAAGCTTCACTGACGTGCAGTGAGGGCAGAGATCAGCAGAACAGGCTTGAGCTCACCCTGAACTACCATCAGACCTTCTTTTCAATGAAATGTTTATTTATTTATTTTGCTCATGAAAATAATGCCTTTTTTTTAACCTTTCAAGGTAGAACATACAGTCATCGAGTTAGAAAAGGATAAAATAATCCTTGTCACTTACAAGGGTTTCTTTTATTATCAAAGCAACGATAAAGTATACATTTTATTCTGGGTCTTCTAGAAGTTATTCTCCTTTTGCTTTGTTCTCAGTCACATAGTCTCAAAACATAATATTTCTAAGGAAATAAAAAAAACATTTTGGAAGATCAATGTGATGACTCTCGCCTAGAATCAGATTTCATGAGTTTCTCTGACTTCAAGCTAGACTACCAGGCTACAGTAAGCAAAAAGCCAGTGTTGGCGTAATAACACAGAGCAGGAGATCAGAATAGAGACCCAGAGGGGAAATCATCCTGATTTACTCCACGGCAACTGATTTTTGACAAAACAGACAAAAATGTAAACTGTGGAAAATGATTCCTGTTTAATAAATGGTACTGGGAAAACTGGAAATTCACATATAAACCCCTGAAACAAGATCCACACCTCTCACCACTCACAAAAATCAACTCAGGATGGACAAAAGACTTAATCTAAGGTAGGACACAATAAGAACCCTAAAAGAAAATGTTGGGGAAATGTATAAATATCAGCCTAGGTGAAAACTTCATGATGAAAACTCCCAAAGCAATCATAGTAACAAGAAAAATAAATAAATAGGACCCATCACATTGAAAAGCTTCTGCACAGCCAAGGACACAAGCAAATGAGCAAATGGACGAGACAGAGAACGGGAGAGGACGTTCACCTGCTGCACGTCTGACAGATGACCGGAGTCTGCAGAGAACTCAGGCAAATCAGCAGGACACAGCCACAGAACTGCATTACCAAGTGGGCAAAAGCCGTGAACTGAAACTTTTCAAATGAAGAGAAGCTAATGGACAACACATTCGTGAAGAAACACTCAATGCCTCTAATCTTTGGGGAAAGGCAAATCCAAGCCACAGTGAGATATTCCTTAACTCCCGGGATAATGGTTCATCTGAAAAAGTCCCCAAACAACAGATGCTGGTGAACGAGGAGGGAAAGAAATACTGATATGCTGTCGGTGGAACTGCAAACTAGTCCAACCTCTTTGGAACATGGTATGCAGACACCTCAAAGAACATAAAGGAGACCCAGGTAATTAAAACGTGTACTTCTAACATTATGAAACAACAAACAAAATGATTGTTTCATTTTGTTTTTTTCTATTAATGAGACCAGGTATCATTTTTGAAGTTCCTTGGCCAATATATTTCTTTTGGAGTTATTTTTTGATGTATATTTGTATGTAGTCCATCAAATAGTCTGAATATTAATACTTTGCCAATCACAATTTCTCCTTTCAACTATATTTTCATTTTATAGGATTAAACACAGCAAAATAATGTTTTCTTTCAACAAATAGCAAGTAAATATAGCAGTACAACATTTTTTGATGCATGAGAATTATTCAGTACATAAAATTCAGGTTGTAATGTCTAAAATTAGAGTTTTATTGGAGCATAGCTACCCTCGTTCATTTATGCATTGTCTATGGTTTGTTTTTTTTTTTTCATTCTAATAGCCAACTTGAACAGTTCCGACAGAAATAGTATGGCCCCAAATCCTTAAAAGGCATACACTCTACTCTTTCACAGAAACACTTGCCATCTCTTGGCTTATGGCCATAATGCTTGCATTCCTGACATCTTCACCTCATCGCCTGAGATGTTAAGACAATATGCACAGATCCCCCAATAGTATATCACCATCAAACATAAAAGCCTTCAGATAAGTTTTGGATGCCGGAGTGACAAATAGAACTTCTGTGTCCATAAAGAAGTAAACTTCTTCATGAATATATCTTGGCTCGTTACAATCCTTGGGCTGATAGGGAATTGTTAACATCGGAATGAGTGTTGACGTTTTGAAGGAAAGTACAAAATGATGTCATTTCAAGAATATTCTTACTACACACATTGTTCAGTGTTGCCGAAGGTGCAAACAGCTCTTGTAACAAAATTCTATTACCGATGACTTATCAACAACCGTGAAACAAATTTATTTCTCACAGTTCTAGAGGTCAGGAAATATAAGGTGAAGAGCTGGCGCCCCCTGTTGTTGGCCCGTGTTCTGGCTGATAAATGCTGCCTTCTCTCTGTGTTCTCATGTGGGGTAAGGACTACTTAGCTCTCTGGGTCTATGTCATGGCATACTAATTTCTGCCCTGATGACTAATCACTGTTCAAGGGCCCAACTCCTAATATCCCTAATCACTTTTGGGACTGTATTTTCAACAGAGGAATTTTGAAATTTTGGAGGGAAAACAAATAATCTGACCACAGCAGGTATGAGTGCGTAGTTATAAACCTTCCCATAGAATATATCACAATGTAGGTAATTCTCTATTTTTCATTAGGAGTAGACGAGCTTTTAGTTTGTATTGTTTTAGATGATATTTTAAAAGTTTATTCAAGGATCAGGAGCAAAGTAGAATAAAATAGCACTTAGTTTTGATAAATCTGTACCATTAAAATAAAACCTATAAAATCACTGCCTACTTTGCATTTGTCCTCAGATCATTCTTTTCTAAGATTCTACATTTCTATCAACTATAACCTGATCTTCCTGGTTAATCTTCCTTTCTCCAGGAGGTACCCTCAAACCAAGTGTTGTCAGTCATTATCATGAGGGCCGGGTCAGTGATAGCTAACACCTTTCAGTATAGTATGTTTTCTTCAGACTATTTTACCATAGTATCTATCAGAAACCAAAACTTCTTTGGAAAAAAATGGATATAATATTTCATAATGACTTCAGGGATTATCCCGCCTTTAATTACCCTTTATTTAGAGAAACAAAATAAAAATATAAACCCATATTTTAAATAAAAATAAAACTCGTTTAAATTTTCTTTTGAGGGAGGCACCTATGGCTTAGTGGATAGGGCACTGGCCCCATATACCAAGGGTGGCAGGCTCAAACCCAGCCCCGGGCCAAACTGCAACAAAAAATAGCTGGGTGTTGTGGCAGGTGCCTGTAGTCCCAGCTACTTGGGAGGCAGAGGCAAGAGAATCCCCTAAGCCCATAAGTTGGAGGTTGCTGTGAGCTATGATGCTACAGCACTCTACTGAGGGCAATAAAGTGAGACTCTGTCTCTACAAAAAAATAAATAAATAAATTTTCTTTTGAAGAAAAATATCTACTTATAACCATCAAAGAAAATGATATTTTGACATATTTTAAACAGTTGTATATTTGAGTACATCCTTAAAAAAATAAAACAGAGGTCTACTTAGAAAATTTTGCTAACCTTCTGTCTAATGCACTATATTAGCTTTATTATTATGTCTTACCAAATTCACATTTTAAAGAATAGACATGTTTTCCTGTTTAAAAGAAACCTACAGACGCTATAATTGCAGAGATTTATTTTTAAATACAAGAGATATAATGTAATACTAGAAGCTACATGATCAAAACTGATGTGTGGTTTAAAACCATAATGACCACAATGAAGTTTTGGTGGTATCAGTTTACCCAGAGTAGATCCTGGAGCATTTGGACTTTTCCTATTCCCGGTTATTTATTAAAATTGCCAACATATTATCAGAATTACATCTAAGGGCACATCATAGCCTAAGTCCTAATTTTTGCCATCAGCTGACAAGATTCTATTACTCAATCAAAGTATTTTTCTATTTCAATATCTTCCTTTAGTAAAGTTGAAACACAGAAAGGAAAGGGTCTCATTCATTTTAATATTCATATAAATTTCTTTACCTTCAAGAAATAAGTATATGTTGAAGCAAGAGATGAAAGCTACAATTAACTTACCATGCCTTGATCGTTTATTCAGTGAATAAACTGAAGAGCTATTAGAATCTTTAAACTTACTAAAGTTTAATTTATGAAATAAATATAATCACATGACCAATTAGTAAATGAAGCAAAAGAACCCATCTACAATAGCATCGAGGGTACAAAGAATTAGGTTACACTGGCTCCATTTGTTAAAGTCCCTCTTATAAGTGTGTCCTGCCCCCATGAGGGGTGCCATAGTCTGGGGACTCCCACCCTCCTCCCTTTCTCCACTCCCTCATTCCCCTGACCCCCCTTGTATTAGCTCATGTACTGCCATCATGTCAGAATCGAGTACATTGAATCCTGCTTCTCTACTCTAATAGCCGTATTTTTTAACAAGCACAAATACAAATTTAAGAAGAAAAATGAAGAGTGAATATGAAGAAAGTTACAAACTTTGCTAAGGACAGCAAAGAAAACAAGTTAAAAGAAGCAACCTCGATTAACAGGATAACTCAGTATTATCAATAAATTAATTCAAGTCAAATAAACATATATACATATCATACACAATTATAATAAAAATTTTAATAAGACCTTATAACCTGTGAAACAATAATTTCAACATCCATCTGGGATAAATAGGCAAAAGTTGACAATAAATGTTTGAGCAGTCAATCAATGAATAAATCAATAAAGGATAATGGACTCTTAGTGTCCAGATCTTGATTTTAAAATCTTTATCCAGTCAAAGGAACCAGGCTGGGTAATTTGGGAACCAAGTGGTTGGGTAATTTAGGACTAGGGCAGAAAATTTCATCCTGGGGCATCTTTCAGTGCATGAAAATAAGAATGTGCTCAAAAAATCCCCCAGGCAGATGAACATGTCAAAGGATGCTGGACCCGACAGAGGGAGCTTGCAGTGGCCGCAGCCAGACGGGTAGAGCAATGAAGTACATGAAGTAGTATAAAGTAAAGTTCACAAACCGAAACTCATACAAGTAAGTGGTTAAGTAAATAGTTAATAAGTGGGAGAAAATTGGCAAATCTCCACACAAAATTCTAAATGTATCACCCTCAGTAAGTGGAGCTGTACCTTTTTCTTCATTGTGAAGGTCCTGTAGTGACTTCCTTCTAAGGAGTAGAGAAGTGAAAGGAAAAAAGAGAGTGACTTTACAGCAGAGAACCCCCCAACAGACACTACCTTAACCAGTGGGTCACAAATGAAAAATCCACACGGATGGGTCATGATGCTACGGCCCAGTGCGTACCCTCAACACCAGCAGGACACCTGCTCTTTGTGCTGTTGCTTCCAAAAACATGAAACCCAGGTCTAATTATGTGAAAACATCAGCAAGTTTCAGTACAGGAGGAATCTACAAAATGTCTGACCAGTGTTCCTTAGAACTGTTAAGGTTATCAAAGCCACGAGACTCAGAAATTTTTACAGCCAAGAGGAGACTAAGGATATAAGATGACTAATTGTAACATGATATCCTGAAAGGATTCCTGGAACAATGAAAAAGAGACATTAGGTAAAGACAGGATATCTGAGTCAAGTATGGAAATTTAGCTAAACATCACATACCAATTAGCCATGGCAATTCCATTCTACCAGCGATACTTGTGTCATATTATTAATAATGAGAAGAAAGCCAGGAGTAGCGTGTTCAGGAAACTTCTGCTTTATGTTCCCAATTGTTCTGCAAATACGAAAATATTTTAAAATTTTAAAAAGTTTATTTATTTAAAAAGGGATACTTGACATTCCAAATACTAACATCCACGACAGACTGTTATTATTTGTAAGTTACAGGACTGGGCAGTTAGACAAGAAAGAGTATAGAAATAATGGTAAGAATTATAGACTTAGCTTATAAGTTATTAATTAAACAAGTATTTATAAAGACTCTTCCCAGTTCCAGGATCCATTCTGGTCAATGAAGATGAAGCAGTGAACAGAACACCCCCCTGAAACGCCTTCATTAAGCAAAGCGATATGACTGAAATGAGATCTGTTTCAGAGGTTGGTAAAGGCTGTGAAGGAAAACAAACTAAATAAGGGCCGGGAGCTCCAGCTCTGCAGTGACAAATATAAACGGAATGGCCAAAAAGACCTGCCTAAAAAGGTAGGACTGGAGAAAAACTGAAGAAAACCAGTAAGTGAGACGAAAGGATATGTGGGGAAAGGTCATTCTATAAAGCAGGAGTAGAAATTCCCTGAGAGGTCTGCACGCCAGGCAGGTTTAAAGACAAGTACTTGGACCAGAGTGACAATCAACAAGGAAGAGAGAACCTGAGTTGTACAGGGTCAGACCAAAGTGGTGACGGGTTCAAATTCTTGAAGAAAATCATAAGGGCTCTGGGTATTTTCTGATGAATGGGATGAGATAGTTTAGATGCTTAGAAGCAGAGGTACTGCATTGGACTTGTGTGTTAAGAGGAATGATCTGGCTGTCAGCTAAGAACTGAAAGTAGGAGGAAACAGTGAAATCAGGGAGACCAATCGGGGTCATTAACAATATCCAAATAAAAGATGACGGGGGCTTACCCTGGAACAGTAGTATGGCCAAATTTTAATGCATTGTACAGACAAAGCTAGTAACACATGGTCATTGAGTGGCTATGCGGGATCAGCATGAATTCCAGGCATTCGTCCTGAGCCACATGAAAGACACAATCTGTACTTTATGATAAGGATTATGGGGAAATCACATTTGGGACCAACTCAGGCGTTTGGTTTCAATTCCGTTAAGTTGGGGTTGCTCCAGAATATGCAAATAGTCACGTCAAGTAAGTACATGGATATTTAAATATGAAATATGGGAGAAAGTTCTGGAGTGGAGATATACATCTCTACATAGACACTTTTTTTTTAAACCAAAGAGAATGGATAAAATTATCAAGGGAGTAAATGTAGAAACAAAAGGGCAGAGGTGGAAGGACTCCAGGAAACCGAAATATTAGGAAGAAAAGGAGCCTGAGAAAGAACAGCTGATGGGCAAAGGGAAAGGGAGGGTGACCAGATGGTGGGCGAGACGGCAGGTGAGACAGAACCTGAACACGGAAACCTGGTGGGAGTAAAATACATCTGGTCATTATCAAGGCCTTGGAAGATTGGCCACAGCTTGACCAGAGCATGATAAAAGAAAGAACTGGAAGAGAGAAATTAGAACCAGTAAGTGTTCAGTGCTAATACTCAGCAGGGTTCTAATTTAAATATAACTATGTAAATATATTTGTATCTTATATTCATGTATATATAGATATTATATTTACATATGAGAATATGTGCATACACAAAGACAATACATTTAAACCATAGTATTAATAATGGAAAAAGAAAATATGGATAAACATTTTAATAATAAAAAAACTTCTGTATATTCACAAGATTTTGTAAAATAAAAAGATAAATGGCACTCTGAGAAAAGATGCTAATTTACATGCATCGCGAAATTACTTATCACTTTTCTTTCAGCCCCACATTGGTTCTCACCTCACATGCTCTGCCTTGTGGTCCTAGGCTGGGCACCTTAAACCGCTTTCCCTGAACCCCCTAGCTAACTGGTTTGGGGAAGTTTGTCGGGGGGTTTAAGGACTGTGGATTTAAAGGTAGAGAGACAGAAAAGTCATGTTGTGCATCTCGCTCTGAAAGGGGCAGCAGTTCCTGGCCTGCGCGCTGATGGCTGTGAGGCCATCGTGGTCTTCAGCAGCCATAGCAGCACCAGCCAGATGGCCCTATGTGGAGACCCACCCACCCCCGGCAGCGTCAGCAGGGTTCTGAAGACTGAGCTGCTGCAGGACGGGCACCTCCAGCACCTCCAGCACCTCACAGCAACAGGGCAGCTCAGGGCTGCAGCTCTGGGGTATTTGCTGTTTTCTCATCTCAGGGCAAAATCCAGCAGCCTGTCTATATTTCTCCAGTGCTCTCTTCCCTTTTTCTTTCTTCAGTGGTTCCAAAGTTTTGCTGTCCTACCCCATGGATGAAATTTTCTGTTTGAAATAGTGTGGTTTCTGCTCTTATGAGTGGATTCTGACATACAGAAACCCAAAGTTTGATGCACTTACTACCTAAGAAAATGAAATTTTAAAGGCCAGCATGGTGGCTGACATCTGTGATCTTAGCACTCTGGGAGGCCAGGGTGGATGGATTTGCCTGAGCTCATGGGTGTGAGACCTGCTTGAGCCAGAGCGAGACCAATAACCAGGTGTTATGATGGGCAGCTGTAGTCCCAGCTGCTTGGGAGGCTGAGGCAAGAGAATCAAGAGCTTGAGGTTTCTGTGAGCTGTGATGCTACAGCACTCTACCAAGGGTGACAAAGTGAGACCTTGTCTCAAAAAAAAAAAAAAAAAAAAAAACCAAGAAAGAAAAAAAAAGAAAGAAAATTAAATTTTAAAATGCCCCAATAGGTAGGCCACAGAGGGGTAGCAAGATGGCTGAATAGTAATTTCTGTCCATTGTACCTCCACACTGACAGCTATTACCACAAATAAGCACTTCAGAAGAAACGAAACTCAGGGGAGCAATCAGACTACCTGGTTTTAACATTATATCAAGGAAAGAGGCACTGAAGTGGACAGAAAGGGCAGTCCTGCATTGCCTGAGTCACCCACTCCCCGTCCCTCCTCACTGAGCAGACTGAGAGGAGGGAGAATTTGTGTGCAGGGGCAGGTCGGGGGAGTGAAGTGATTGTGCGGCTTTGCATTGCAACCCAGTGCCACCATGACACAGAGGACACAGCTGAGGCAATATTCTGCCAGCACCCATGGAGGGAACATTTAGACCTGGCTAGAGGGAAATCCTTCACCCTGAACCCAAGTTCTAGGTAACAAAAAGCAGCCGAGGCTGGGAATAAGTTGGCTAAGGCAGTCAGTCCACAAAGGCTGCAGTCTTTAGGCAATTCCTATGAGCACCAATGCTGACCCCAAATCAGTGGACTTGGGGTACACGTGACCCAGT
The DNA here is from genome assembly GCF_000181295.1 of Otolemur garnettii. Classification (NCBI taxonomy): domain Eukaryota; kingdom Metazoa; phylum Chordata; class Mammalia; order Primates; family Galagidae; genus Otolemur; species Otolemur garnettii. Next base: position 12,357,679 of record NW_003852425.1, on the reverse strand, counting down.
GAGACACCAACAGCTGTAGCCAAGCAAGCGCCTGTATCAGCCCTCCCCCAGCCACAGACGGCACAACACAAGGATCTTCTTCCACTCAGAAAAAGGAAAGGTAGGAGCTCAGAAATCCTTATTTTGCAACTTGAATACCAGCTCAGCCACAGTAAAGAAAAAGCACTACGCAGTCAAGTCCAGGCCTTGGTTTCTGGATGGCATTTCTATGACCCACTCTGCCCAGAAACATGCTGTGCTGAAGGGAAGGACTCAGTCCTGGCAGCATTCACCACTTGCTGAATAAAGAGTCCTGGGGCTTTGACTAAACATCAGAGGTAGCCAGGCAATAGTCATCGTGTCTTTGGATAAGACTGGGCTGGCTTCAGATATTACCTGGCCATGAGGGAGGTCATGTGTGACTGCCCTCCCAACTCAAGCACCCAACACAGAGAGTGAGGTAAGAGACTAATAGTCTGCCTAGTAATCCAGGAAATTCTCCTTCCTGTATCTTCTCAAGCACCACCAGGAGTCTGTAAACATCACAGCATTGTGTGCGTGGGGCACCACACCCTCAGTGCTAATATGGCTGCAGTGACTACAGACTTAGATCACTCAGTTCCCTTTGAACATCTCTGGAAAGCCTTCTGAAGAAGGATGGGTTCAAACAGGCCCATACTGCAAGGATTGAACTATACACCTAACTCTTTAATGCCCAGGATATGACAAACATCTACAAGTATCAAGAATATCCAGAAAGACAGGACCTCACAAATGATCTAAATCAGAAACAGATGATTGATCCCAGAGTGACAGAGACTGGTGACAGCTCAGGGACAGAATTCAAAACAGCTGCTGGAGAAGTTCTATGAACTTAAGGTGACACAGACAAGGAATTCAGAAGCCTAGCAAAGAACTTTATGAGACTGAAACAAGTTTAAAAAAAAAAAAAAGCAGAAATTCTGGAGCATAAGAAGTCAATTGACAAACTGAGAAATGCATGGGTCTCTTAACAGCAGAACTGACCGAGCAGAGGAAAGAGTTAGTGAACTTAAATGCAGGCTATTTGTAAATACACAATCAGAAGAGGAGAAAAGAATAAATGAGAACAAAGCATACCAACAAGATCTAGATAATAGCCCTAAAAGGCCAAATGTGAGAGTTATTGGACTTGAAGAAGAGGTAGAGAAGATATTGGGGTAGGAAATTTATTTAAATAAGTAACAGAGGACTTTGAAAATCTAGAGAAAGATACCAATAATCAAGGCATAGAATACCAAACAGATTTAACCCAAATAAGATTATCTTAGGTCATTTAATAATCAACCTTCCAAAGTTTACAGATAAAGAAAAGTTCCTAAAGGAAGCAAGAAACAGATAAACATAACGTATAAAGGAATTCCCATACATCCAGTGGGAGACTTCTCGATAGAACTTCATAGACCAAGAGAGAGGGGCGTGACATATTCATAAAACAACAACAACAACAACATCAGAGCATAACACTAGAATGTTATATCCTGCAAAAATATCCTTTAAGAAGAAGAAATACATTTTCCCAGACACCCAAAAGCTAAAGGAACTCATAAACCAGACCTGCTTGACAGAAAATGCTTAAAGGAGTTCTGCAATTTTTTTTTTTTTTTTTTTTTTTGAGACAGAGCCTCAAGCTGTTGCCCTGGGTAGAGTGCCATGGCATCACAGCTCACAGCAACCTCCAACTCCCGGGCTCAAGTGAGTCTCCTG
>NW_003852425.1:12350349-12354978 GCF_000181295.1 Otolemur garnettii | reverse complement strand
ATCTGTATCTAACCAGGAAGACATCTAACCTAAGGAAGGCACATAAACTCCTACACACACACATCTGTATCTAACCAGGAAGACATCTAACCTAAATAAACCAGTAACAAGTAATGATCAAAAATAATTAAGTGATTATAGCAATAATTTAAAAGTTTTCTATGGAAGAACAGCTCAGGACCTGGTGGCTTCAATGCTAAATTCTACCAGGCATTCAAAGAAGAACTAATAGCAATCCTACATAAACTATTTTAAAAATGTGAGGAGGAGGGACTACTCCCAAGCTCATTATCTGAGGCCTGTCTCACCCTGATAACAAAACCAGACAGAGACATAACAAAAAGAAAACTATAGGTCATATCTCTGATAAACATAGATGCAAGAATCTTTCACAAAATACTAACAGACCAAATCCAACATCTTAAAAACATTATTCTCCATGATCAAGTGGGATTCACCCTAGGAATTTAAGAATGTTTCAACATATGTAAATCCATTAAAGTGATGCATCCTGTCAACCCAACAAAATACAAAAATCATATGATCATTTTAATTGATGCTAAAAAGCATGTAAGTAAATTCAACATCCTTCTTAAAAGAAACTTTTAGAATACTGAGTGTAGATGAAACTTACCTCAAAACAATGAAAGCTACATACATATAGCAGACCCATCACTAGTAAGTATTGTACTGAATAGGGAAGATTGACAGGATAGCCTTCCTTCTGAGATCCACGCAAACAAGAACGTCCACTCTCATCACGGTGCTTCAACATACTCCTGAAAGCTCTAGCTAGAGCAATCAGACAAGAGAGATATAAAGGGAATCTAAATTAGAAAGTGAGAGGCCAAAATATCCTATGTACAGATGATAGAATCTGTAGAGAAACCTGAAGACTCCACAAAAACACTCTTAGAACTGATTTTTAAAAGTCAATGAAGTTGCAGGATACAAAATCAACACAAAAAAATCAGCACCATTTTTATGTCAACAGTAAATAATCTGAATAAGAAACTGAAACAGGAATCGCACTTACAATAGCAAATAAAAACAAATCCCTAGGAATAAATTTAACAGAAGAAGTAACACACTTCTACAATGAAAACTATAAAGCATTGATGAAAAAAATTGAAGAGGACATACAAAAGATTGGAAAGGCATTCCACGTTCATGGATTAGAAGAATCAATACTTAAAGTTAAAAAAATAATGAAATGAACCAATAAAAAATTGTCAAAGAAATGAACAATTTTTTTAAATCAAATAAAAATGTCTTATATCAAATAATATAAATAATGAAATCTGTGATTACTCTGTGTTAATCTTGTTTAACATGTGGCTCCCTTCCTCTCACACAGCCACCACACAGGACGACCCTTCCTCTGCCCAGAGCTCTGCTGGGTAACTGAGATTCTCACCTGCTCAGATTCAAGCTCCAGGAGACACAGTGGGGAGAAAGGCACAGTCTCCCCCAGCAGTGCATGAATGCCCCCCGTGGCACCTTCTTGGGTACTTGGGAGGCCCCCTCACCTGCTGCTCCTCCCACACTCCCTGGTAGCTATGATGTACCTTTACTTTCAACTGACTGTTTTTCCTACAGGCCTAGTTGTTCCTGGATTTCATGCCACCAAAAACCCTGTGGATAATCTTTTGGGGTGGTCTTTACAATAGCTCCAGGCTATTTTTCCTGTGGCCCCCCAAACACACTTATGTCTAGGTTAGGAAGATTTAGTTCCCAAATATCACCAGCCTGTTTCTGCCCAGTAAATTCAACATCCTTCCCTAAGGGTGCATCCATGTCCCCTTGCCTTATTGTGCTTCTGGAATGTTCCAGAGGAACGCTGGATGTGCCCCCTTAGAGAGTACAGGGGATGCATCTCAAGCAAACAGATCCGTCTCTTTTAAGCTCCTATAAATGGATTTGAGGTTGGGGGTGGGAGGAGGTTGGGTGTCACAGCATGGGAGCTGAACTCCCCAGAAACCAAATCTAAACGAGACAAAACCCTTTCACAGGCCTTGCTTCCTATGCTCTAAATCTGATTCTACCTGCCGTCGGAATCGGAAGTCCCTGGGAAACGCCATCAGGCCCTAAAACTATTCTCAAACATTAATTTCCATTTTGGTCTGTCATCCTACTCGTATGCAGTCTCCTTCGTGACATCAGTCCTCGGTATTGTTGTTCTGCTGCCTCAAGGTGTATGTATAACAGTTACCCATCAGTTGTTATCTAGTACCCATTCTTCTTTACTTCCTTAATATGCATTATGATCCCCACACTAATAAGTATTTTTCTTTCGTACAATTTGTCGACTGAAGTTATTCTTTTCTATGAATAAACCATATTTTATAGAAAAATATTCCTTACTTGGGACAAATTGCCTGGGATTATTTTCCCCCGATTTTTACTATGGTTAAAGTACTACTAACATAAATTCTTCAAGAAAACATTCATGTTTATTTTCTAAGGATAAATACTTGGAAAGAATTGCTGAGTCAAATGTATATATGCACATTTTTAAGAGTTTTGGTACACAGTGCCAAATCGTCCTCTGGAAAGTTTGTCTCAGCAAGGGTATATAAAAGTTCTTGTTTAATTTACATTTGGCAATAATGCATATGTAATTGCTTTTGCCTTTCTCAGCTTAGGAACAAAAATAAAATCCTATTGAGAATTTTTATTTCTAGTGTATTTGAAACAATGTATACAGATGCATATGAATTTTAATGCACAGATGCATTATGTGCTATGATACATTTTGGAGATATATATAGAGAGAGGTACGCAGATATAGACACAGATATGATTAAATATAGATACAGAGAGTGATGAGTGTGTTCACTTTGTGATAATTATCATTTCTGTATTTATAGTATGTATAATATACCCCAATTTTTATTGCTTATTATAAATGAAAATATGTTAACTACCATTTGACCTAAATCAGCTCACTTGAGAATTTTTAGATAGTAAAAGGTAGTTTAAAGTTTAGAGTTAAATAGAAAATAATATCATAATAATATCATTCAAGTTTGATCCACAGTCAGATAAATGTCCTTATCTAGCACACTTTCCCACTGCTAAGTCCAATTTACGCTGAGAGCGAGAATCAAAGACAACGTGGTTAGGATGGATTGCTTCCACAGATCCTACCTGCAGGCAGACAGCCACATGGCATTTCAAAATCAAGTACACTGCAAGCCCGTTAACACGGTCCTTTAGAAAAGTATCCAGGTTCATTGCCTCTAAAAATCTAAGTCCCTATTGGCCCAACTCTCTGTGAGTTGGACACAACAACTCCAGTCCCCGGCTGCTGTTCACTTGATTCCAGGAAATCTCTGGTGACACTTTACGCAGGGTGGGCTGGGGTCATTCTATCTTCTTGCAGTACCTCAAGCTGGTCTTTGCCCAGAAATTGATTAGAAAAGATGAACTGGATTTTAAAACTGAAGGGCATATGTATTACAAATTATTGCTAAATAAAGGGTTAAAAAAATCATCACTCACTCTGTTTAATATCATCGGCTGTCATTTATTTATTTGTCCCTTTATTTGTTTGAATAACTGATTCATCTTCAGAAATAATCAACTCACGCCATTTGAGTATATTACAACTTATACGTGTCTCCAGTCCTGTTAAGCTGGATGTCAAGTCAGCTACCCTGAGTTGTTTTAGATTTCTTAAATAAAGAATAAATAGTTTTAGATTTCTTAAATAGAATTGACTGAAAATCCATCCCAGCTGTGGTGAAATCCCAGGATCCACGTAATCTTCCCAAGAACTCTGCAGATTCAGGGAAGGAAGGAGAGTGCCATAGTGACCTTCACGGTCACTGCCAGTTCTATTGGACCACGACACCCAGTCCATGATCCAACATTCTACAGTGTTATCCCAGGCGTGGAACTCAGCTCCCAGCCTTGAGTTTCCCCTCAGCTGTCACTCGCACCGGTGTGGACACACACAACTGCACCCTGGTGTGACAGGGGCGTTTCACATGGCTGTGTGCCTGATTTCTTCCCCACCTCAAACTTCCTTCCTTCCCTTTCAGCTTTATCCTTTTTTATTTTCATGTAATTTCTAGAGATCCTTTGCCATATAAACAAATCTTTAATATCTCTGCACACAGAGAAGGACCATCACCCCAAACACCCCACAGTTTAGGACAACAAAACCAACCCCCTTTTCATTTACATCCTGGCATTAATTTCCAGGAGGGGATGTAAGTGGCATGAATTTTTTCCCCTTTGGTTTGAAATATGCAACCCTCTTTACAAAGAAAGGCTAGTTGTCCTTAACTTCTGTGTAAATGAGAAAACACATCTTTTTAATCTTCTTCGTTTATCCTGCTATTTTATGTTCTGTTACCTTAATCCCGTCTGGACTGGATCCCCTTTCTTTATTTTTCCTCCCATGTTTGTGTCTGTTTCCTGATTCACGTCCTCACACCCACCTTCCCTCACGCCTTCCCACTGTGATTTTCTCCTGTGCTCCAGCTTCATCCTTTCCTGTCAAGGCTAAAAAATTTGATTTGAACCCAGGTCATTTTTACTTCAATGGTAATTTTCTCTCTGCTTTATCAAGCTGTCTACATATATACACTGGACCAACTACCTTTTTTTTTTTTTTTTTTT
>NW_003852425.1:12330017-12350329 GCF_000181295.1 Otolemur garnettii | reverse complement strand
TTTTTTTTTTTTAGAGACAGAGTCTCCCTTTGTCACCCTCAGTAGAGTACTGTGGCATCACAGCTCACAGCAACCTCCAGCTCTTGGGCTCAGGCTCTTGAGTACCTGGGACCATAGGCATCCACCACAACTCCCGCTATTTTTTCTTGCAGTTTGCTGGGGCCGGGTTTGAACCTACCACCTCGGTATATGGTGTTGGCACCCTACTCACTGAGCCACAGGTGCTGCCTGACCAACTACCAATGTTCTTTCATATTTTTAAATGCATAAAGTTAGAAAATTGCAAAACAAATCATTTTACATGTTATGCTAAATATATTTAATTTTAATATAATGGTATATTGACATTTAACCTAAATTATGCCTTTGTGCTAACATAATTGTTTTAAATTTCATTTAAATTAAAATGTATTCTAAAGTAGAAAATACCTTCTTTTCGTATCTCCTAAGTCAAGGTAAGATAGCATTATTCACTATGTGATTTATGAATAGATTTATGAAATCTCACAGCGTTTTACTCATTTATCTAGAAAATATCCTTAAATACTTGTATTATGTTCTGTATTTGTTACAAAGAGAGGAAAGAGTTATGGAAATATGGTAAGAATTAAACTTGAGCTATTTATTCTATTATTTATTGGAATAATGGAGGAAAAAATAACTAATATATGGTATAATAATGATAATAACGCCATAACAGTAACTTCCAGATGGAGAAGTTTCCGTAAAGCAGCATCCCAGTAAGTCTCTGTTTTATGAATGAGGAAAAAATAGTTTTGGTAGTTTAAATAATTCTAGATTCATATCCATAGCCATATTTTGAAAATGTCATTTAAAGGAAAAATTTGAACAGTTGCCCATTTGTCTCCATAAATAATTTTCACCGTTCTACAGAGGACATGACTATCTTCCTTTATAATAATAGGCACATGTGAATGGAACTCAATACAGGCAATTCTCAAAGAAAATTTTGTTGGAAAAACAAGTTTTTATCCCTTTTGTTTGAAGGAAAAAATTCCTGTTTACTTGGCGTACACAATGCAATCCTGACAGTTGTGCCTATGGTGCTAATCAAGGTTCCTACCAGATGATTAGCTCTTAAATATGTTCCCTGCATGTCTCGCTGGTGGTGACAGAAGATGGGCAAAATATGCCTGAGCTGTGCACAAATCTGTCATAGAGTGTCAGTGACAAACATGTGACTACGAACATGATGGTGTCTAAAAGGGGCATTCCCAGGGCAGTCTCCCTAACAAAGACGCATTCTCACAGGGGAATTACAGAAATTCTCATCAAGGCAACCCACACGCTTCTACATTCTGATTAATGTGAAAATCACCTTAGGTACTCCATCTCTTGTTGGCAGGGTAGATCATTCTTGGCCTGAACTGGGAAATATCATCAATAAACCAAGGACTATGGACTTTTGGAATTTTTATTTTGTATGAATAACACCTGTCAATATTGTGAAGTTATTCCAAAGTTGAAATGGATACTAATTAGAGCTTTTGAAACAGGAATCTGCTTTTTCTTCTTATAAACTGAACAGTTTAAAAAATATGGGTTTAAAATGACATAACTTTAGCAGAAGACAAAACAAACCCATGAATTATGTCAGAAACAGTCAGCCCAGAGGAGCCAGCATTAAGTGGCAATCCCACCAATTGCAAGAACAAAGGTTAACAGCTAAATGGTAGATCTGATGCGAAACTATAGCATATTTACTAAAGAAAGTTATTTTTGAAATGACACAATTTTTGGATCGTATTACTACTTTGATTTGTGGTCTCCATGCCAAAAATTTAAAAAGCATCTCCTATCCCATTAATATCCATCTATTCAATGTTTCCTGTCATTAAGGCACACATAGCAGTGTTGGTTTATTTTTTTTTTTAACCATGTTTCATGCTCTTTTTCTCTAACTCTTTGGCAAGATTTTCCAAATCTGCAAAAGAAACATAGAATTCGTTAGCTCAGAGTTGCACATTTTCTCTGAAGCCCTCCTCATGATCGGAGAGTCCATCATATTCTTCTCCACACATCACCTCTTGCTTACATCTTGCTCAAAATTCTCTCGTGCACATAGACCACGGTTTATTGATCCATTCGTGCACATGGAATACTATGCAGCCATAAAGAAAGATGGAGACTTTACCTCCTTCATGTTTACGTGGATGGAGCTGGAAAATGTTCTTCTTAGCAAAGTATCATAAGAATGGAAGAAAAATTATCCAATGTACACAGCCCTATTATGAAACTAATTTATAGCTTTCATATGAGAGCTATAACCTAATTATAGCCTAATAATATGGGGAGAGGGAGGGAGGGTGATTGGAGGGATCACTTCTATGGTTTATCTTACAAGGGTACAAATGAATCTTTCTAAGAGTAGAACATAAATGTCATAACTAAGAAAATGACATGAAGGCTATGTTAACCAGTTTGATGAAAATATTTCAAATTGTATATGAAAACACCACACTGTACCCCATGATTGCATTAATGTATACAGCTATCATTTAATAAAAAAAAAAAAATTCCCTGGTGCATAAAGACATGCTCTGGATCTACATTCAGATCTAACTTCTCTTAACACTTCAGGAATGATAAGAATCATATTTGTTGGTAATTTTTTACAATATTTTATATTTTCCCCATGCACATTTGTCACACCCCATAAAATAAGACATTATACATCTCTTGTCCTGTACTTTCCATGAAAATAATTGAACCACCCAGTTTTAACTGTTTTCACCTAAAGTTCCTTCCACAACTCTGATTTCTTCACCATCTTCTCCCCTAAAAGATTGTATGTCAAATCGAAAGGAAAAACCACCTTCCCTATTCATCTAAATCCTCTCTAGGGATCCTGAGAACAACATCCAGTCCATTTGTTCATTGGACACTTAATAATAACAACAAAAAAGACAACTAAATAGTATTTTATTAAATGCTGTCCCATGTGTCAGAACTGTTAAGTGCTTTATTTAATTGAGTGTCACAATAATGTGTGGTACGACCTCCTTTTCACAGACATAGTGCTTCGTTTGTCCGAGGTCACACAAATTGTCCCTGTAATTGTCAAGAACTACTCTCTAGCTATTATGAGTGAATAGTTTTCCAAGGCAGTCTGTAAGTAATCAGAGCAGATAGTTCAAGCAAATGTTATCTGTAGAATAAACACGTCTGAGGGCTTCGCCCACACTTTGAATACTCTTAAATATGTGATCAGGCTCATAGCAATTCAAAAATTTTTCTCTTGTTGACTGAAGCCTCTTGATTTTTGGCACTAGTAAATGTTCACCCATGACAATGTTACATCTATTTGTATTTCAAGAGAACACATTATTTTTATTCAAATTGTTTTCAATGTGATTTTATTTCTTATCATTTCTGTGGCTTTGGATTGAATTTCCAAATTATATTACTTAATAGATGAAGCATAGCTTTTAAATCCAGCCTCTACTGTTATAGTAAAAAGAGAACTAGGCTAGAGCCTGCCCTCATGAATTCTTGTCCTGATTCAGTTGCTGGAGAACAACATAGCCGCAAGCAAGTTGCCTCGCCCTTCTGGACCTAAGCTTTTCCTGATATGTGGGTCACTAGGGAAGTGCTGAGACAGGCTGTGTTAGGGTCCCCTATTTCACTCCCAAGAAACACAGTTGCCGGAGTCCTTTCTGTCACCCCTGCAGCCTGAATGTGCTCAGCTTACTGGCATTGCTGTGAGGTTGAATTTGTTTCTACCTGTGCGGACTTTACTTTTCTTGATTCTTGTCAAACTTTCATAATGACCCAGGTATGCAGGTATTAAATATTAGAATGTATTAACTTTGTGTTGTTATCCAGCTTTAATAGAAGACAGAGTTGACCACTTAATTATAATATCAGAGTGCATTTATTATTTATATAATAAAAGTTAATTAAGGCCCACAAACAAAATTAACTGACAAATAAACAGGTGTACAATATTATTTTCTGGTCTCTGTCTTTATATTTTAAAACTAGGCTTAAAGAAAAGGAAATATCTCAGTTTTACCCACTGTAGACATGGAAAAATCAAATTATGCTTCATAGAACCCATATGTTAGAAGGGACTCTAGCACAAAAAGAAATAGTAGTAGAAAAGTTAGTACCCTCTGCCAACTATCACTTAATAGGACAAATAAAAAAATAAGCATCTCCTCTAGGAAAGAAGGTTCTTGGACCTTGGCTGATAGCAGTCAGAACCCAATTTCAGATTTTGCATAATAGGTATTTAAATAACTATGTTCTGGTGTCATTTGCCAGACATAATTGTCAGATTACGTCTAAGTCCTGGCCACCCCACTATCATGTGACCTTTGCTTATTGTCCTTAAGATTCAGTATCATCATCTTTTTACATTAATGTTGCCATCGTATGGAGTTACTGGAAAGATTAACTTAGTTAATATACACAAAGCACTTGGGAAATACATGGCTTATATTAGTTACTTAATAAATATGACACACAAGGTCAGATGATTAAGGTCACAACTCATCCTAGAAAACACTACATACCTCACTGCTGAACATGACCAAGGTCACTTTCAAGGTGCTCTGTCCCTGTGGGAAGCTGCGCCCTGATGCCAGCACCTCGTCCACCCTTCACAGCAATTTTGGATTCTTTTTCACATTGGCCATCAGAGCTGTAGTTGCATGACTATGCTCATTGTATGACTACAGTCACCTTCAAAATATTCCCCTTGGCCATATGGCGACCGTAGTGACCCTCAGCAGTGAGGTATGTATCATGTGCGACTTTTTCTAGGATGAGTTCATGAACTTAATTGTCAGGCTTTGTATTCCCCAAGGGTATACACAGAAGACTATACTTATTTACCAAAACATAGACTTAGATCTGTGACACTCTTGTGGACCATTTTCACCATTTCTTCTGTCACTAGAAGAGTGACACTCCTGATAAGTCCCTCTCCTGTGAGGACATTACACTAGAATCGAGGTCATTTATTTTGATAATCACAGTCACGAGTTCAGCTAACACACATTAACTTTCTAAAATGTTATTAAATCATAGTCACGTGTTCAGCTAACATACTTTCACTTTCTAATATTTAATTAGTGAAACAAATTTGCTGGATGTTACGTGGTTTTGCCTAGTTCCTTTACCAAAAGATCGCTTTAGAAATTAGTCCTAATCAGTTATCTTTATACCTGACATAAATATTCACAGTAAAATCCTTCTCTTCTTCCCAAAATTGCTGACTTATTTTTAGATAGACAATAAGGAAATCTGAAATGATTAAACTTACCAAATGTGGATCAAGTTAGTTGATAAAGGTTTGAATGAGGAAGTGAAATTTGAGAAAACAATCAAGAAAACAATAAAGATAAATGGAAAAGGTATTTCAAAGTTATAATCTTAAAATCTTTTTTTTTTTTTTTTGAGACAGTCTCACTTTGTCACCCTGGGTAGCTCACAGCCACTTTAAACTCTTGGGCTCAAGTGGGCCTCTTGCCTCAGCCTCCCAAGTGGCTGGGACTACAGGTGTGTCCCACAATGCCTGGCACTTTTGTTTCTATTTTTAGTAGAGATGGGGTCTCCCTCTTGTTTGGGCTAGTCTGGAACTTCTGAGCTCAAGCAATCTACCCATGTCAGCCTCCCAGAGTGCTAGGATTATAAGGTGTGAGCCGCCACGCCCAGCCTCAAAATTATGACTTGATAAAAGACTCAACTACTAACAGTGAATTCGTTAAACACTTCACAGAACTAGGATTAGATTAGACAAGCCCCTAAATATGAAAAAAATAACTTTTTCATTACATTTAACGTCTGGGATTTTATTTCCTTACTTTACTGGCAGCAAAACTCTAATCTAGACAAACCTATGATTGATTTCAAGTTTATTAGACCCGTAAAGCATAACACATAAAAATAAACTAGCTGGTAGGGCGTAAAGAACGGACAGGCGAAGGTTAAGCAAAGAGAAATCCGCGGCACAAACGGACTCTCCAGTGTGTTTATATCTGCCTCACTTGAGACCGAAGCAGATCCTCGCAGCCACCTGCAATAATTTCAGAGTAATCTGCTACTCAAGAAATGAAACCAACTTAGATTTATCAAAATAAGTAAAAGGCAGTGCAAAAATAGGCCTCTTAGCCCAAGCAAAAATGAAACTGAGAAATCACTCCACCAGGAAGCTTTCTCCAACACCCAGTTTCAAAGTCCAGAGACGAGAAATCCTTTCTGGAAAGCTTTTGAGATATAATTACTTAAACTTTGTTTATAGTGGCACGGCAGAGTCTTTTCTGCTCTTACCCTGCCAAAAAGTAAAACCCTAATGGATTAGGAACATCAACAACTGGAATAGTGGAAACCTTAGAGCAGCCGGGGTGCCAAGAGCCCGGAATGTTTCTGCTTCCTCTGACGCGGCTGCAGCTGGGCTGGCCCGCGCCGGCCTTCAGCTCCGTCCCTGCGCCCCCATCATGAAAGTCACTTTCGTCCATCCCTTGCAAATTTTCCACTTTGCACTGAATTAATAGTACACTGATACGCTGTCAAGATTTTCTTGCACTTGTTTACCTTTTACCACTTCCCTAGCTTTGTCAGTATATGTAATATTCATTATTTTTACCAGCAAACTATACTCCAGATGCCTCACAAAGAGATTTTCTGCATATTCACTTAGATTAAAAGCAATTAAGTTCATAATTCTGGTTTAAATATAAACTTTAACTCTGAGATATTTTACATCTTATTTTGAATGGGAAATACTAGTATTGTTGTTAATTAATTAATTTTTTGAGACAGAGTCTCACATAGTCACCCTGAGGTTGAGTGTCATGGTAATTTATTTTTATGTTTTAAAGATCCTCTTGAATCTATGATTTTGAATTTCTTTATTTCATTCCCACAGAGGGAATCTGAAATCATAGCATTTACCGTTCTTTCTTATGGACAAATGTCCAAACATTAAAACGTATTTTCCATCCACGATGTTCTATCCCCTCCTGTGTACGTCAGTACTATTAGCGGAGAATTACCCGTGCCAGTTCCCTGCCCACAAAGTTACATACACATGGAGAACTCGGAATAATGATCCTGGCAGTCTCCAGCCTTGGGGGGCTCCACCGCTTTAATGACCATGAACATGGTGCCAAACTTCTTTCCTCTGTCCCGAAGCCTCTCCTTGTAAATCACAGCCAGCCTTTTCGGCCACCTGGCTGTCCTGGTCAACACTGTTCATCTTTGTGACCAATACACGTAGTGTTTTTTATTTTCCTTGACAACATCTCCCTTTACCTGCCTGGTCCCCCTTCATGCCTGACTCTGGGGTCTGTATGAATGTGGGTCTTGTGTTGTCTCCTGCTGTGTTGTGTGTGTGGGTCTTGTGTTGTCTCCTGCTGTGATCTGGGTTTCCACTCCCGCTCTCCAGCTCTCTTCCCTGGAGGACACACCACGTTTCTCTTCCAATGTTGAAAATTCCAAGTGGAGGACCCCGTCTCACCATTTTACACCTACACATTTTTTTCTGCTGTTGTTCCATTTTCTGATTTCACTAAGTACCAGACATAGAACACACAGCCATAGAAATATTCTTCTCCTAACTTTGCTAGAAATGAATTTTCACAATAATGATCTGGAATTTGCAAACATGGGTGACCAAATGTCATTGCTTGAAATAGCACGGTCTTCACAGTGGTGGTAGATTTAGAAGCAAAGCATTACAGCGTAACGGAAGACAACTAACCCTCTGTAAATACCTGTTTCTCAACTCTGTTTATCCAAATCCTAACTTTTTAGACTAATGACCCATTAAATGCAGTGTTCCTGGTAGGTACTGACATTCCTCCTCACCAAGCAGAATCTATTCCGCGCTCTGATTCAGTCAGTTCTGTTATAAAAGAAGAATGAGGCTCGGAACTAGCTGCACCTTAATTTTTATTGTGAAAGCAATCTTGAATTTAATTAAAAAATACATTATGGTAAATATTAAAAATATAGCTCATCTGTAATAGCATTGATATAAAAAGCAAGTATCTTGATATGTTCAGTTCAAATGTTTTCAGTATTCTTTATTGTGAAATATTATGTGTATTAGCCACCGTAAATTTAGAAACTTTAAGGAAGTTAAACGCTACGATAAACTTCCCATAGTTCTCAGCATAGAAATAAGTATGACAATGACTTTATTCTATATTTCTAATTATTATATGTAGAGTAATAATTATAGACCTAACCAAAAAAAAAAAAAAATACAGAAAAGACATGTTTTAAATTTAATGAATGCTATTTTTCAGTTCCTACACCTCTCTCATGCCGTTAAGTATTATACTGTACGACATTTTCTGTTTAGAGCCTAATTTCACATGCTGTCATTAGTAGTGATTTCTCTATATCAGAAAACTGGTAACAGCATTGTTTAATGATTGTTTTTAGTTTTATGCCTCTCGTTTTAACACATTCTCACTCGGATTACACCTGATTTGACACATTTGCTTAGTTTTCACTATGCACAATTTTTATAATGTGTACTGTGAATTCTTTTCTATTTTAATCACCTAATTTACTTCATTTTTTATTAATTAGATAATTATTTCAATTTGAACTCATAGGTTATGTTTTCTGAACATCTGCATATCTAATTATGTATTTTGTTGATTTGCTTATCTACAAAACAACTTAATTAACAAAAATATTGGGCACAGCTTTAATGTCTCAAAGCTCCTAACTTTTAATCTCCATTTAGCATTGCACAGGAAAAGGCTATTGTTATATTGGTCACTCTGCTTAAATTCAACATGTCTTTGCTACCTGTTACATTGTTTTTAGTATGTTCCCTTGTATGACTGTGAATGTGTGTGGAATTAAAAAAATTAGCATTTGCCACAATGTGTATTAAATCTCCTGTAATATTGCTTAAAATTTTTTATCTGAATAAACGCTGATTAATCAATCACTGAAAGAATTATATTTTTATATCTTTGACTAATTGTTTTTTAGAAAAAAAAGAACCTGTTCTGATTTTATTATCCTGAAAGTATCTTTATATCATTTTTACATATGCACTATTCTCATGTACCCTTAGAAAGTTACTCTAGGCCAGGCTTCATGGCTCACGCCTATAATCCTAGCACTCTGGGAGGCCAAGGCCAGTGGATAGCTTGAGTCATGGGTTAGAGACCAGCCTGAGCAAAGAAAAGCAAGCAAGACCCCGTCTCTACAAAAAATAGAAAACTGAGGCAAGGGGCCTCAGAGCCCAGGAGTTGGAGGATGCTGTAAGCTAAGCCCAAAAGTTGAGCCCAAGAGTTGGAGGATGCTGTGAGCTAAGATGTCAGAGCACTCTATCCACAGGGACAGTTTGAGACTCTGTCTCAAAAACAAAAAACAAAACAAAACAAAGTTATTCTATGACTTATATTACAATGTATCCAAACTCTTTTTTCTTATTAACACAAAGACATAAGATCTAAATAGACTTAATACTTGACAATAGCTATATATGTATGCATGTGTGCATACAAGAAGATTCACTTTATCTCATACTCTAACCCAAGGGTCAGCAAACTTCGGCAAGGATCTCACTGGTGAATACTTGAGGCTTTTCTGGCCCTTCAACTCTGCCATCAGAGCCAAGGCAATAAGTAAACAGATGTGTGTGTCTCTGTCACAACAAAACTGTATGTTCAAAAACTGGTAGGGGCAAATTTTGCCTGAGTAGCGTAGTCGGCTAACCCCAACTCTCATCTATGAGGTGCTAGTTGGTTCTCTTCTGGTGCGTATCACTAGAGAACAAGTTGATATGCTCTGATTCCCATGCAGTAACCTGCCCCTAGCAAGCAATCCCCGCCCAGTGCAGCATTTCCATATTAATCCCAGAAGCCCTTCCAGTTCCAGGACCTTTTTCTGACATTTGAATGAATACACTGTTGGGAACACTTCATATCCTGGCATATGTGCCATCACAAATCATTTCCAACCCACTTCACCAGGCAATATGGAGTAGCCTACTTGTGGAGACATTTATCTAACATGCAGAAACATAAGGCTGTGTAATTTTCTGGTTACAATCTTTACTGGTTACCTATTGCTGCATAACAAATTATCACAAATTTATCAGCTTAAAATAACATACATGTATTATTTCAGAATTTCCAAGGGTCAGACATCTGGGCATGGTATAGTTGGGTCCTGACAAACTGCTTAGGTTTTCACAGGCTGCAGTAAAGATATCGGTTAAGTAGTGTTTTTGTCTGGAGGCTCAGCTGGGGTAGAACCCATTTCTAGGCTCACTGGTTGCTGGGAGCATTCATTACCTTTCACCTGTAGGCATGAAGTCTCCTACCTCTTGCTGACTACTGCTGGAAGCTGGCTTAGTTCCTACAGAAGCTGGCTTAGTTCCTACAGGGGGCCTGCAGTGTCTTGCTCTGGAGATATTAGATAATTAAGGGACACATCTTTCCTTGAGCCAACAATACGAATCCCTACTCTAGAATGAGTTTGTCAGCAAGAGGAAGATGTGTAGAGGAATGACATGAAGGTACTGGAGGTTTAGTTCCAGACAACCACAATAAACCAATATCACAATAGAGAGATTCAAAATGTGTTGGTTTCCCAGTGCACGTGAATTATATGTGTACATTATACAGAGCTCTATTAAGTGTGAAATACCACAAAGTCTAAAAACAGGCATATACCTTAAGTAAAAAATCCTTTATTGTAAACAATGGTAACAATTATGTGAGCCTTTGGCAAACCACAATCTTTTTGCTGGTTGAAAATCCTACCGTGATATTACTGGCTATTGACCAATTTGATGGTTGCTAGAGACTGCAATGACTGTGAGGATTTCTTAAAATCACACAACAGTGAAGATCATCATCCCATTCACAGATTTCTCCATAGCCTGGGATGCTGTTTCAAAGACCTTTGCCCACGCTGGAAATTCTCGGTTTGGAGTCAGTCTTCTCAAACCCGCCACTGCTTTGTCCACCCAGTTTCCACGATATTCTTTATCCTTGGTTGTCACTTCAACATGGTTCAAACCACCTTCTTCAACAGGACTGCGTCCCATCTCCTCTGAAGAAGCCGCCTTCTCTGCTCACTCATAAGAAGCAAAGTTTCATCTCTCCAGATCTGATGGCGTGATGCTTTTAGTTCAGCCAGACTGTTAGACTCTACTTCTAAGTCTGGTTCTCTTGCTATTTCTACCACATCAGCAAAAACTTGCTCCACAGAGGGAATGAACCCCTCTGAGGTATACATGAGGGTTGGAATAAAGCATCATTTCAATTCTTGTCAATGCAGATATTTTGAGTCCTTCCTGTGCATCAGAAATGTTCTTAATGGCATTTGGAAGGGGGATGCTTTCCAAAGGTTTTCAATTTACTTTGACCACATCCATCAGAGAAAGCAGTGTCTATCAAACTTAGAGCCTTACAACATGCGTTTCCTAAGTAATAAGATTTGAAACTCTAAGTCGCCCTTGATCCACAGGCTACAGGAGAGACGCTGTATAAGCAGAAATGAAAACAACACTAGTCCCCTTGTACATCTCGTCAGAGCTCTTAGGTGACCAGATACATCATCGATGTCCAGTAATACATGAAAAAATTTTTTTCCTTACTGGTATGTTTCAACAGGTGTTCTTGCAAACAGACTCAGGTTTTATTGTTCCATCTCTAGAACAGAGGAGATTTAACACAGTTCTTATGGGCCTAGGATTTTCAAAATAGTGAATAACCATTGGTTTCAAACTAAGGTCACCAGCTGCATTAGTCCCTAACTAGAGGGGGAGCCTGTTTTTGAAGTTTTGATGTCAGACGTTAACGTCTTTCTGGTTATGTAAGCCCAAGATGGAATCTTCTTCCAATATAAGGCCCTTGTGATTGAAAGCCCGTTGTTTAGCGCAGCCACCTTTATCAGTAACCTAGGCTAGAGCTCCAGATAGACCAAAGCACAAGAAATCTAGATATGCCTTCATGAGGCAAGTTGGTCACAGAGTGACATCTCATGATCTTCGTCACATTGTGTTTCTGAGAAGCTACGTAAACACCAGGAGGAGGGAAAAATAGGGACAACTGTAGAATGCAAGTTTAACACCATTGAATCTAAGCTTCTAATTAAAAAAAAAAATTACAAAGTATTTTTTTTTGAGATAGAGACTCAAGCTGACCCCTGGGTAAAGTGCCATGGCATCACAGCTCACAGCAAACTCCAACTCCTGGGCTCAAGCGAGTCTCCTGCCTCTGCCTCCCAAGTAGCTGGGACCACAGGCACCTGCCACAACGCCTGGCTATTTTTTGGTTGCAGCCATCATTCTTGTTTGGTGGACCGGGCTGTATTCGAACCCACCACCTTAGGTGTATATGGCTGGTGCCTTAGCCACTTGAGCCACAGGTGCCGAGCCCGAAGTATTTTCTAGCTTTTAAAATTCACTATGACCTAGTGTAAACATATGTGCCCCATAATTGTGTAGTTTTAGAGTAATTCTTTCATTTGTCTTGTAGGTTGCTTACTAGTAATCATTTTAGGTGTCACGAAGTACTGTGTCTTTTCTGCTTGTCAGCATCATTATTGGTAGTTGTTAAAAGCTGCATAGACATCTTTGACCCGAGCAGCATTTTGAAGCAGTGATGTCCACTACCCATCATTTTAAATGCAACACTTCATTGCACATATCTTTTCAGAAGGGAGAATTTTCTACAGTCAGTGTAATGGAGGTAAATACCTTTTAGGCAGAAACTGCTTAAGCATGGTGGTTGCAATCCAAAGATAATCATCATGATCTGGTAACAGAATTGTATGACAGAATGACGTGGGCTCACAGGGTTCGCCAGAGCCCAGGCATTATGTTTAGAAGTTACCTTGACAACGCTAGTTCACTTCTGCTCATATTTCAAGCTATTGTCGCTCTGCAACTTACTAAAAACTCAAAGGACAAGAATGTAAGCCAGAACAACTTGGCTACATTAAGTTCAAGGGTAGGTAACTGGCTGTTACTGAAGCTTGAATCAGGCATCAACTGATTTCTGGTTCTTGAATCAGCATTTCTTTCTTTAAATTGCCCAGCTTGCCATTATATAACAAAATAGAAATTTTCTAATGAATGTTCCTAACTAAGCTCTGCTGTCCTGGTTTAGAAATTTAAGTCAGAATATAACATAATATCTGCAAACTTAGACACTCGTGATATTTCATCCTCCTCTCATCCACTTAATTAGAAGTGGGTTCAGTTTGTAATTATTGGTCCCAAACTTCCTCCTAAATGCATTAAGTATTCAATTAAAAATACATGTAGACTATCCAGGATTATTTGGTAACCTTTCAATATTTATGTTTTTATTTAAAAACTTTTTTCTAAAACATAAAGTTTACCTTATACATCGTCTGTTTAAAATGTGTACACTGTAGATCCAGTGTACAAAGAACTATAACATACATATACATTCTCTTACTGATGGAAATTTCAAATGTTTCCATTTTTTTTCCACTATTTAAAAATACTGGTTATAGAAAGAGTCTGGCCTATCTATGTCTCCTGGTACAAAAAGATTTTCTGTGGTCTGGAGCTTGAGGATAGCATGACTGTGCCTATGTTGACTGTATCTTCAAATTTGTTAAAATTCCCAAATTGTTCTCCAATTCATACCAATTTTGTGAATTAGAATTACTAGTTTTTAAGGATATTTATTTTTGTGTCTTGTTTAAAAATTCTTCCCAAAGAAGCCATATATTCTTCTGTATAATAATTTTATCAACTCATTCCAGTCTATTATCTATGATATGCTGTTAGATTTTTATTATGTTTGGTGTGGATAACTAATTATTGTAAAACCTTTTTTGTGTGCAAAATACTTAGCTTTATATAACAATATTTGCTAGGATAAGCCTTGGTAAATTGTTCTTCTAAAAAATTTTCTTGGCTGCTCTTAGCCAGTTGCTTTTCCATATAATGGTGAGAATTTCCTTTCTACGTTAAAAAAAGAATATGAAGATTATGGGGAATTACGAATTAACATGAAAACATTTGACATATTTGGGACACTGATTTTTGTCCCATAAATGTGCTCTGTATTTCAATATAGTATTTATTTTAAATGCCTTTCAATGAGGTTTTTAATGTACTCCATACAAGTGTTACATAGCTATTGTTGGCATTATTGAGACACTTTGTAATGATTGTTGCTATTATAAATGGCATTTTATGTAGCAGCACACCTCATTTAACCAAGCTTTGCTTTATTTCCCTTCACAGACACTATGTTTTTATAAGTGGAATATTTGTGGTGCTCCTGGGTCGGGCAAACCCGTCGGCGCCATACATCCCAGCAGCAGTACTCACTTGGTGTCTCTGTGTCATGGGTCAGCGAACCTCACAATATTGTCGGCATTTTCATTATTATTGACTTGTTGTGACTGTCTGTAATAAGTGACCTTTGATGTTCATATTATTTTAGAGCACCGTGACATATGCCCATAGAAGACAATGAACTTAATCGATAAGCGTGCGTGTTCTGACGGCTCCACCAACAGACTGCCCACATGTTTTCCCTCTCACTGGGCCTTCCCATTCCCTGAGACACCCGAATATTAAAATCAGGCCAATTAATAAGTGCACGATGGCTTCTAAGTGCTCAAGTGGAAGGAAGAGCCATATGTCTCACACTTTTAGTCACAAGCTAGGAATGACCACGCTTAGTGAGGAGGCATGTGAAGAGCTGAGAGACACCATGAGCTGAGCTTCTTGCGTCAAAGTGTTACCATGTTGTGAAGACAGAGGACAAGTTCCCGAGGGAAGTACTGCTCCAGCGAAGGAAAGCATGATTAGTAGGTGAAATAATTTTATCACCAATATGCAAAAAGTTTGAATGATCTGGATAGAAGACCAACATAACTGTCATGTTCCCTAAAGCCAAAGTCTAATCAGGGAAAGGGTCTAATTCTATGAAAGCTGAGGGAGGTGAGGAAGCTGCAGACGCTTGTTCATGAGGGTGTTAAAAAGCAGTATCCCCATGACATAAAGTTCAAGGTGAAGCAGCAAGTACTGATGCAGAAGCCACAGGAAGTTATCCAGAAGGTCTCCCGGGGTCATAGATGAAGGTGACTGCACTAAACAAGAGATCTTCAATGGAGACTCAGCAGTCATATTGGAAGAAGATGCCAGCTAGGACTCCCCAAACAAGGGAGAAGTCCATGCCTGCCTTCTAAACTCCAAAAGACAGGCTGCCTCTCTTGTTAGGGGTGAATGCAGCTGGTGACTTTAAATTGGAGCCAAAGTTCATCTACTATTATGAAAATCTAGGGCCCTTAAGAATCCACTGTACTCTGCCTGTGCTCTAGAAAAAACTCCAATGACAGTAAGTCTGTCTACAGCCTGCTCTATATTGAATTTTTCAAGTCCACCTATTTCCTTCAAATCTTATTGCATATTAGTAATGTACCAGGTTATCCAAGAGCTCTGATGGGTTATAAAAAAAGATTAATGTTATTTTCATCCCTGCTAACACAGCATTTATTCTGCAGCCCATGGATCAGAAGAAATTTAGAGTTTCAAATCTGATTACTAAAGAAACACATTTGTGAGGCTATAAGTGACAGAGATAGTGATTTCTTTGACGGATGTGGTCAAAGTAAATTGAAAATCTTCTGGAAAAGATTCTCTAGTCCAGATACCACTAAGAGCATTTCTGATTTATAAAACGAACCCAAAATATCTGTGTTAATGGGAATTTACAAGACGTTGTATTCCAACTCTAGAAGTAGAATTGGCAGAAAAGGCTGAAGGAAGGACTGAATTGCTACAATCTCGTGACACAACTTGAAGGAATGAGAAATTACTTATGAATGAGAAAGTGGATTTCTTCAGATGAAATGGAATCAACTCTTGGTGAAGATGCAGTGAACAATGTTGAGAAGACAACAAAACATTTAGAATATTGTGGAGCTGAGTTGACAAGCAGTAGCTGGGTTTGAAAGGACTAAGTCCAATTTTGAAGAATTCTACCCTGGACAAAATGCCATCAAACAGCATTGCATGCCACTGAGAAATATTTTGCAAAGGGAAGAGTCAATTGATGCAGCCGCTTCATCGCTGTCTTATTTCAAGAAATTGCTGCAGCCACTGAACATTTAGCAGCCACTGCCCTGCTCAGTCACCAGCCTTCAACTTCAAGGTCAGGCCCTCCACCAGCAGAAGAAAGCTCAGCTTGTTCTTAGCCTCATATACCAGTAAAGCATTTTAAATAGAGACATGTACATTGTTTTTTCATACTATTGCTATTAAACGCTCAACAGAATGTGGTATACTGTACATATAACTTTTATAGGGACTTGGAAACCAAAAAGTTTGTGTGACTCATTTTATTGAGATATTTAATTGATTATAGTTGTATTTTTATTAAATCATATCTGTGTACACTAATAGAATCATGGGGTACAGTGTGCTGTTTTTATACACAATTTGAAATATTGTCATCAAATTGGTTAACATAGCCTTCATGTCATTTTCTTAGTTATTGTGTTAAGACATTTACGTTCTACATTTAGAAAGATTCACATGTACCCTTATCAGATGAACCATAGGCGTGATCCCACCAATCATCCTCCCTCCACCCAGCTGTCCCCCTCCCTTCCCCTCCCTCTCCCCTTTCCCCATATTCTTGGGCTATAATTAATTATAGGTATAATGGAACCAAACCCACAAATCTCTGATGTATGCCTTACATATAAAGGGCCTTTGATTATGCATTTGCTCCTGGGTAAGGGAGAGAAGAGTTTCCTAGGGTAAAAGCAACCGTGCAGACTTTTTTTCTAGTCTACACTTTTATGAAGGGTATACTTCTGTAACACACTTCTCTTGAACAGGCTAGTTCTTAATAGCAAATATCCATCTTATTCTGGTGAAGATGTTTTTACTTTTTTTCAAACATCAGATAAAATATAACCCTCTTATTACTTGCATCAACATGACCCGAAGGTCACATGCTGTATTGCTTCCAATCAGCTCACCACTTTGGACTCCAGCCCTCTGTGAGATTTCAATCCCTTGTTCCCTGTGATCTTAGATACACATGTAAAAGGACATTTCATAAAATTTAGCTGTCTGGCCTATGTGTTCTGTAGGAAAGTTTTCATACTATATAATATTGTTTTAGCAGTAAATCTAATTATTTTGAAGGTCTTCTTGCTTTTCATTTAAACATTGCAAACTTGGAGAAGACTATCTATCAATGTATTTATAGATACTGATATGTAGATCATTTTAAATGCTTGTCAGTTCACCTGAAGTGATTTTTTTTTCATGTGAATATCTTGGTTTATGGTGAAAGGTACTAGGACAAGACCCAAAACTCCTTTCACCTTAAATATGGTTTCAAAAGAAAAGCATCAGTATATTTCATAGTGTGAAAATTATCCAGGCTACAGGACTGACCTTGATTTTTTTCAAAAAGAAATGGTCTAAAATATTAAATAAACAAATTTTGGTGCTTAAAATAATTCCACAAATGATTTAGTAGAAATTAAAATTTTAATATAATCAAACACCAAAGATAGTTAGATGGGCACATACGAAGATTCATAAAATACAACTGAAGTAGTATATAAGCAAAAAGTCAGAGCAGGCAGCCTAAGGAAAGAACGAGACAAAAAAGAAGACTATTTTTATAGTAATACAATTTAGAAAGAAAAATATGTTATAAATTAATACTTAGTCTAAACTGTCCATTATTTGAAAATTGCTGAGAACATTGCAAAAAGTTTCCCATATTTAATAAGACATAATATTTACTTTGTTTAATTCCTAACATAATCTACACAAAAACAATCCAAAATCACTGAGGAACAAAATCAACAAAATGTTTTTACATTCGTAACAGACCTTACTATCTAGTAGATCTTAGGAAAATAATTCCTTGAGTCTCTATGTATTCCGAACTGCTTGATTCGAGCCACCACATCTGCATGACCCCTGCATTGGCTGTACAATCTTCGTTCCTTGTGACTCAGGATCTTTTCTTGAGTCTATTACAGATGCTTTGCCCTTCAATCCTAGAGCCACAGCTGATGTGATTTTCTTATTCTGGATGAATCTAGATCAATTCTCCCACATAAAACAGGGTTTCCTTTAATATAGGCACTCCATTCTTCCCTGAGCTTAGAAAAAAGTTTTCATGAGCTATGATTTTTACTATTAATTTGTTCCATTGTCTTGGCCTTGAACTTTGGGATTCTGGTTGTGCACGTTTTGACTCATCTCTGGCTGTCCTTCGGGATTTTTTCTCTGATCATTTATCCTACTGATTCTGCTTGCTTTCCCTGGTATCTGCCTCCCTCTCCCCTTCCTGAGAATTCAGTCCTCATTTCTATAATGGGTCTCCTGAAGCAACTCTCCATTTCTTTTTCCTTTTTCTCCGGTTCTGCTATTGTGTTCCACATCCTCCTAAAGCCAGTCCACCACCTCCTGTTATCTGATCCTGTTTTCATTGGCTTTTGTACTTTTGTTTTAGAATTTTAATTTATAGATATAAATGCTTCACCAATGGCTCACTTGGTTTCTGTTGCCTTTCCTCATGTTCAAGTTGGTGGATCTGTCTGAGTGTTTTGCTGGTTATTGCCGTCATCTGTGGTCAAGTGCTATTTTTTGCACTCATTTCTTATAATATTTTAATGGAAACTTAAATTTTTATTACCCATATTTGAATGAGATATATCTTTTCCTGGAGTAGGAGATCGCTGCAGCAGTAATGATATGGTTAAGAGGACCCTAGCTTTCTAGATTTGGGATTTGGGATGTTGGCTTATAGGATTTGATGTCTCTGTCCTAACATAGGGTATTTCAGGCTGTTAAGCCTCATAAACCTAATCTTGCTTATGATAACTTTTCTTAACAATCCTGTATCCCTCATGTGTCTCAAAAGCCTTCTCCATCAATGGTTGACAGCATTTGTCTTTGTAGTACTGCGTTCATTTTACCGTATTGATCTTGCTCAGAGTTGTTCCCATCAGGGCGCGTCTCCCGTTCCAGCATGAGTGTTTGCTGGAGGTGGCTGTGGTTGCAGTGGAGATTTCTGTGTCACCACCACAAGCCTCTCAACACCCTCCTCCTCCTCACAGAGCCACTGTCCCTTGCACAGGCTTCCTACATGGTTCCTTTCCTATCATTCAATACTCATCAGACTTTTGGGTTTTCTCTGACTGCTCATTGTACTGAAAATGTCCTCATTGGGATTTTACTGTTAATTCTCTTCTAGTTGCTGGGCAGGTCCTTAGCATCGAGAATTTAGTTAGTGTTACACCATTTCTGCCCCTAACCAGGACCAAAATTCCTGTTTGAAACTTCTAAAATGAGGTATTTCCAAATCAAAAAGCTAATAGAAAACTGTCAGGAAAAAATAAATGAAGAAATTTGGCTGGATTAACAACAAAGTTATCTTGACTTTCTGGGCACAAACGCTGCATACATTAAAAAGTAAAAATACTGACCTCCACTAAAAAGCACTTCTCTCATTTTCCTTAAAACATGAAACCCTCTCCTTCATTTTTCATTTTTGATTGTTCCATGAGAAGAAAAGCAAGCAAGGAAATACGATGCTGTGTGGGAACGAGGACTCAGCACCGGGCTGGGCGATGAGAAATCCACCACGATGCCGCGGACAGAAATGTGCACGTCCAGGGCTTGGGGCCAGTGTTCCAGATATTGACATTGTTTAAGGAAACTCAACATTTTGGATTTGCATGTGAAATACCTGCATTTTAATTGTCAGCATATTTTAAAAACCATGTTCTAGTCAAACAAATATTTTGTGAGCTGTGTCTGAGCAGCAGACTTCCCGCATATAAAGTCTTACACTTGGGTATAACTGTTACGTGCGGCATCGTCTGGATTTCCCTGTTTCTGAGAGCGAGCACCCAAACAGCATATTTCATTTTTGACATTTATTTCTAAAAGCCTCCCTGGAAAGTGTGGGCTTAATTTTCTTTTTAATTAATGGAAAGCACATCAACTTTTCTGTCAGGAAAACCTCCCAGTCATTCCTCATTTACATACTTTCTCATTACTTTATATGTATTATTTTCCATTCCCTGTTTTGATTCACTTTAGACCTTGATAGATGGAGCATTTTTACTTTAACTTCTCAGACATTCTATACCTGATGCTCTTGTTGCTACATTAACATAAAGGATGAATTAAGGATTTTCCTGGGAGACAGGGTCATCCAATCGCAGTGTCCTCACGGGAGACAAGGTCATCCAATCACAGTGTCCTCAAGGGAGACAGGGTCATCCAATCACAGTGTCCTCACGGGAGACAGTCAGGGTCATCCAATCAC
>NW_003852425.1:12325847-12329287 GCF_000181295.1 Otolemur garnettii | reverse complement strand
CAGGGTCATCCAATCACAGTGTCCTCACGGGAGACAGGGTCATCCAATCACAGTGTCCTCATGGGAGACAGGGTCATCCAATCGCAGTGTCCTCATGGGAGACAGTCAGGGTCATCCAATCACAGTGTCCTCATGGGGACAGGGTCATCCAATCACAGTGTCCTCACGGGGACAAGGTCATCCAATCACGGTGTCCTCATAGGAGACAGGGTCATCCAATTGTAGTATCCTCACAGGAGACAGACAGGGTCATCCAATCGCAGTGTCCTCACAGGAGACAGGGTCATCCAATCACAGTGTCCTCACAGGAGACAGACAGGGTCATCCAATCGCAGTGTCCTCACAGGAGACAGACAGGGTCATCCAATCGCAGTGTCCTCACGGGAGACAGACAGGGTCATCCAATCGCAGTGTCCTCACAGGAGACAAGGTCATCTAAAAGCAGTGTCCTCATGGGAGACAGACAGGGTCATCCAATCCCAGTGTCCTCACCGGAGACAGACAGGGTCATCCAATCCCAGTGTCCTCACGGGAGACAGACAGGGTCATCCAATCGCAGTGTCCTCACGGGAGACAGACAGGGTCATCCAATGGCAGTGTCCTCACGGGAGACAGGGTCATCTAAAAGCAGTGTCCTCACGGGAGACAGGGTCATCCAATCCCAGTGTCCTCACGGGAGACAGGGTCATCCAATCACAGTGTCCTCAAGGGAGACAGGGTCATCCAATCCCAGTGTCCTCACAGGAGACAGACAGGGTCATCCAATCGCAGTGTCCTCACGGGAGACAGGGTCATCCAATCACAGTGTCCTCACGGGAGACAGAGAGGGTCATCCGATCTTAGTGTCCTCGCAGTGTCCTCACGGGAAACAGATAGGGTTATCCGATCACAGTGTCCTCAAGGGAGACAGTGTCATCCAATCGCAGTGTCCTCACAGGAGACAGACAGGGTCATCCAATCACAGTGTCCTCACGGGAGTCAGACAGGGTCATCCAATCGCAGTGTCCTCACAGGAGACAGGGTCATCCAATCGCAGTGTCCTCATGGGCATCTTGGAGCTGTATAAAGCACCAGTGTTACAACTAATACCAAAACAAATGACGGAGCATGGAGAGTCAAGCAGAATTACATTGTGTTAATTTAAACAAAACATTTTTACAACTATGAAATGTAGGGGTTTAAGATATATTTAGGCTAAGAAAAAGAGATTAAAGTAATCAGACAATATAAGTGAAAGAAATTAAAACTCTGAATTTTCTTTTTTTGTTGTTTGTTTTTTGATTTTGTTGTTATTAGCTTTTTTTTTGGTTTTTCTGAGCATGTATTTTTAAAAATAATTTTTCAGCATATAGTAAACAACTTCTGACTTCCCATAGTCCCCAGCTTTTTCTACCTCCTACTCTGTAATTGAAAATTTGATAAACCAAGTAACGATATCTTTAGTTGTTTTATTACAACCATCACTTACAGATACACAGTAGGTACTCAACAAATATTTTTATGAAAATAGTGAATTTGTAAACGCAAATTACTATATCAGTGTTTATTCATTCATTCCACCCTCATTCTAGAATCCTCGCCAGTCTGGGGAAACGAGTTATCCTGATCTTAAGTAAAAGGACACCTCTAGTGTCCTTCTTCATAGAACATCCCCAGCTTTGCTCATGCCACCAACTTTCAGGCAGTGGAGTTGGTAAAGTGGGCAACACGCTCAGCAGAACATTTTCAAAACTGTAAACATTTTCAAAACTTTCTCTCCTTTGACCTACTGATACACTTCACAGGAAATGATGCTGATGTGTGCCCTCATTTAGAAAATTACATTACTTATTCAGAAAATAAGACTAGAGACTACTTCATATCCACGTGTAGGTAAGGAAATAAAGTGTGATATGTTTTTGTTTTTTTAGGATAAGAAACTTTTATTTGCTCATTTGTTTTATTGGTTGGGTTTTTTTTTTTTTTTTTTTTTGCAGTTTTTGGCCAGGGCTGGGTTTGAACCCACCACCTCTGGCGTATGGGGCCAGTGCCCTACTTTTTTGAGCCATAGACACCGCCCAAAGTATGATATGTTTATAGAGTTGAAGAATATGTAGCATGACTAAAACTCTGTTGGTTTACTAGCTATACATTATCCTTTAAATAACACATGCCAGGTAAAAATGTTACAGACATTAGGAGGTTTCGTTTAAAACAATGAAAAATACATGTGTCTTAATTCACCCACACATGTGTACATACATGCATACATGGGGTCTATATTGTTTATTTATATGTATATGTACCATATACACACGCAGATGGCATGAAAAATTACTTCATTTTTGCAATAGGGAGCTGAGGATCTGGAGGTCTGCAATAAAATGTTCGTAATATTACACAGTAGAGAAGAAGTCATTGTTACCACACCAACAGCAACTATGCACCAAGAAGCTTATTCATTTTACTCCATTTGTTTTATTAAATCTATACAAAAATGAACAAGTGACCCTGGTACCATCTCCTTTTTTTTCTAAAGCAAGAACATGCCTCACAGAGGATTTAAATATTTGACCTAAGTTTGTGTAACTGTTATTTTTTATTTCAAAGTTAGCACTACCTGACTCCAGATCCCCTGTTGTGAAACACTGCCCTATAATACAGGTATAACTTTTGTAATCAGTTTATTTAAATATTTTTTAATTAAAGTTGAACACACTAAGTGATTTAAAGGTGAAAAGTTCCTTAAAGATATTATGAAAAAACTTCATCATCAATTTTGCCATTTTTTAACCTCATACTCAACTACTTTCAATATTTTGCTAATATTTTGTTTGTATATGGTTTTTTGTATTATCACCTAATCCATACAAAATATTAGTATGTAGTTCCATCCTTACTCTGCAGTGTTAAGCATTATGTACTAACTTCTTACTAAGGAAAAATCTGGGTTTAGGTCTATCATTTCCTTCCCTTTCCTTCCCTCACCCCTGGAACAGACAAGCCGCGTCCTTCCCACTCTGCTAATGCAATTATATGAAACCTTGGGCTACAATATGTCCCAATGACTTAAAATGTTTAATGGGCCTATATAAATATTCTTCACTACTGAGACATGGGTAGTACTATAACCATAATTATTTTAATTGATGCTGAAAAGTATTCAATAAAATTCAACATCCCTACATAATATAAGCTCTCAAAAAACTGGCATTGAAAGAATTTACCTCAATACAATGAGAGCCTTATATGACAGACCATTGCTAGTAAACTGAACGGGGGACCCTGAGAGCCTTATATGACAGACCACTGCTAGCACACTGAACGGGGGACCCTGAGAGCCTTATATGACGGACCACTGCTAGCACACTGAACTGGGGACCCTGAGATCCTTACATGATGGACCATTGCTAGTACACTGAACTGGGGACCCTGAGATCCTTACATGATGGACCATTGCT